>NC_137971.1:17915850-18148350 GCF_963924665.1 Micromys minutus
GAATATGAGTTCTTCATCAGGGAACACTGATGTAAAACCAAGTTACCTTAATTAAATAGCATCTAGGTCAGTTGTTTTTAAGCTTGGTACACATTTAGAATCATCTAGGGAATTTTCTAAGGAAAAAAAAAAAACTAATTCCCAGGCAGCATTCAAAAACAATTAAATCCGAACTTTGTGAAGGACAGGATCCATTTATCAGTATTTTGTAAACTCCACAGATGGTTCCAGTATACAGCCAAGGTTTGAGAGCCACTAACAGGCTTCCTCAGTGAACTATGTTGGGAAACATTTCATAGTTCAACAGGATAAATCATCTGCCCTGTTTGCTCCCAGCTGCCCCAATAAACTAATGTAAAATATCCATGTTTGTTCCCATAATTATTCCAGGCCCACAGGAAGCTCCAGAAAGCCAATAGAGTCTAACACCTGACTTGCCATTTTTTCATGGTTTCTTGCCTAACTCCAGCTCCCTGCCACTCTCCTTTCCTCTCCGTAGCTTCATAAAGGCTAGTCATAGTCCAGGTCCTTTCTTAGGCCGACATCTTTTCTTATTTATACATATACTCAACCACCCACCATCTTCAAGTACTACTCACATATACATATGTCTTTCCCACTTCTCGCCTTGCTTACTACTAGACATACCTGACAGGGTGTTTTCTGTCTAATCTAAATGTGAGCTCAACATGTCTACCCCTCCCCCACTTCTTTCCATCCCCTTGTTAGTTTGAATCCCCCTCTAGTGTTCCTGTGGAAATAAATGGCATCAGTAACCACCAGAAATTGCTTGGCCTCAGTTTATCCCTTTATCTCATGCCCAAGCCAAATGCCCTTCTGCCAGACTCTCCAACTTACCGTCTGTACTGCAACCAAATGGAGTTTCTAAAGCACAGTACTTTGTAGTGTCTGCTTAAACTGCTTAATTCATCATCTCTCCTTAGAACAACCTCTAGAATTTTGCATGATTTAGCCCTCCTCCACATTTTAACCCCCATATCTTTCTGTCTTTCTTGCACTAATTTTTCTAGCCAAACTCTATCAATACTAGTCACTTGGAAGTGGAAAGCTTTCTCTTTCCCTGGATAGACTGCTATAGATTGCTATAATCCTAGTGTTTACTGGAATCTCCACACAGTCAAGCAGGCCTAGTCATATGCATTTATGACTGAGAGACTGAGCATTTTTTCAGACATAGATCCTTGAACATCCTCTTCCTTCTTAATGGATGGATTCCCTGGCTCTAATTGACTCTCTCAGACCTGTGATGTTTCTCATGCCCATTTGACTCTAATTTTGTTTCTCTTCACCCTAGAAAGCAAATTCAGCTCTGGACTCCTATGCTCAACTTCACTTTCTGATGTTCATCATCAGGTCCTTCCTCCCTATCTCTCCTTCCCAGACTAAAGTTGCTTAATGATGCCTTAAGAGATAAACAAGGAGCATCAATGTTTTCTGTTTTCTCTCCCCTCACCTCAATGATTTCCATCTAACCTGTTCCTATAGTGATTGTCTTTGGGTTCTCCACAACTGAAAATAAAGTAATGGAACTATTTTGCCTTGGATGAGTTTTCCAGTGATGAACTCAGAATCTCTTTAGGTCTGCTTTGGCTCTGATTCTTGTTGAGCATTTGCTTCTGAACCTGTAGGACTTCTGTCATCCATTTCCACTGAAGTCTCAAAGCTGTGAACAGTAATTGTTAAGTAGAAAAGCATTTTCAGGAGAGATCAGAGCTGGGAAATCTAAGCATAACTTCCTAAGGAGTAGTTCAAACCCAGTTCTAGACACAGAGCCCACTTCTCATCTCCTGCCTTTTTTAAGAAGAAAGTTAGAGTTTGAAAGAGAACTTAGTATCTACTTTTGAAGATAGTCATATTAGTCTGACATAAGACAGAGAAAGGCTATTGTACTCCACCCAGGCCATATACTAATTTCTTTGGCTTCAAAAGTATATCAAGAGTTGAAGGAGGATACAACAGACACAGAGTATATCTTCACCTGCAAAGGATTATTAAAGACTGTCTTAGTTAGGGTCACTATTGCTTCGATAAACACCATGACCAAAGGCAACTTTGGGACAAATTATTTGGCTTACATTTCCATAGCACTGTTCTTCACTGAAGGAAGAAGACAGGGCAGGAACTCAAATAGGGTGTGAACTTGGAGGCAGAAACGGATGCAGAGGCCATGGAGGAGCGATGCCTACTGGCTTGCTCCTCGTGGCTTGCCAAGCCTGCTTTCTTATAGAACCCAGGACCACCAGCATAGGATGGCACCAAGCACAATGAACTGGGCCCTTCTACTTCAATCACTGATTTTAAAAAAGTTCCTACAGGCTTTCCTACAAGTTCCTATTATGGAGATATTTTCTCTATTAAGGCTTCCTCTTCTCAGATGACTCTAGCTTGTATCAAGTTGACATAAAATATCTAGCACAGAGACACAGGCTGGAGTTGTTACTAACAAGTGTGTGAGGCCAGGGAACAGTGTTTTATCAAGTCACAGCCTAGCAAAGGCAGAGCACATATTACAGTTTTTCTTGGACTACGGTGGATACCATAGAAAATAACTGAAGTCCTGTCATTGTAGAAGGACCATGCCCAGCAGAAGAAGCTGTGAGTGTGAAAAGCATAGGAGCACAGAGGAGCTTTAAGTGGTCAGCCATGAGGTGTATTCCCGACAAAGAGAACAGTATAGAGCAGAGCACTGGGGTATATTTTGGGTGTGTGTGTGTGTGTGTGTGTGTGTGTGTGTGTGTGTGTGTCTACTTAGTACTTACCTAGACTTAGTACTTACGTAGACTGTGTTTCTCAACAGCACATGCCCACACACAGAGGTCAGGGGAGAGATAGACTGATAGTTCAAAGAGAAGATTCCCAAAGGAAAAGTATTGGGAAAAAAAAACACAAAAATGTGCCAAAGAGAAAGGGTTTTCAGAGGGTGTATAAAGCTTCTGAAACATCAGCCAGAAGGACATTTTTACACTAATTTTACCTGTCTTCTTCCCCTCAATCCCTTCCCTCTGCTTGAGAAACTGATAGAAAAAAACAAGTAAAAACTGGCAAATCAAACTATAGTGCTCCTTTCCCATTACAATGTTCTGATTTATGTCAAGCCTAATCTAGCCAACATATGAATCAAAGTGAATTTTAAAAAAACTAAAGCTTTGATAGAAGACTGATTAAACTTTTTCATGCCTGAAAATGAAATTATTCATTATCATCTGAGAAGCAAGAAATCTGCTTTAACATGACATTAGGGTAAGGAAAGTAGGATTGAATGGTAATAGGCTATTTTAAATTAAAACATAATTATATCACTTCTCCTCTTACCTGTCTTCTCTCCAGCCCATCTCAAGACCCTGCTACTTCCTTTCAAAGAGATAGCCTCCTCTCTGATTACTACTATAATACACATACACATGCACATAAACACATAAATTTATAAATTCAACCTGCTGAGTCTGTTTACCATTACTTGAGTTTATATGGTTTCAAGGATGACCATTTTGTGTTGGATAACCAGCTAAGGGGCTCATCCCCAGGAGAGGCTAACTCTCCCTCTCTCAGCAGTCATCAGTTGCCTGTGGTCCTTTGTGTAGGGGTGGGATCCCTTGAGAGTTTTCTATTTCCCATTAGCATGTCTGTTGGTATTGTCATTGTTCAGGTCCTGTTTGAGTAGTCATGTTGTGGACCCTTAGGAAATAATGTACTAGACTTATGTTGACTACCTTAGAACCTGTATTCCTGAATAAAGGATGTTCACTTTTGAAATTAAATTTGCCTCAAAAGACTTTTCAGGGAAGAGAGGAGGGTGGGCAGTGAGGGCGTATCTCAGTAGTAATATCCTTGCCTCATGTATATGAGGTCTCAGCACTAAACAGAAGAAGGCACAGGAGGAGGAAGGTCATGGCTTCAGTGGTGAGTCCAATTCTTTTTTTAACCCAAAGTTATCTGGAACCTAGATAATTAAACTGAGTAATTTTACTTTGGCCACAAAACAGAAAGCCTAGTGCCGTACCTGTAAGCTCAGCTCTTGGGGAGCTGAAGCCAGAGCTACATGGCAAGATACTTCTCAGAAGGGAGAAAGGAAGGAAAATCTAGGTTATGACTGTGAAGTATATTTCTTCCATGACTTTTACTGGCTCAAAGGCAATTCCAATTTAAATATCCAAACCACTGTGACTCACGGCAATGTCATTTTAAACACCAAGTGGGAAGGAGCTTTTAAAAATAAAACTGTCCTCTGGGGAAGGTAGAAGGATCGCAGGGTGTAGGTCTGCAGAGCAGGTGCCACCTACATGTGCCTTGCTGCCATGGCTCCTGCCAGCTCTTCCGTTGGGAATGCCCTTACACTAAAGCCTGATGCTAAACCTTATTTCGGTAGCCTTGAAGACTGTAAATTTGTCCTAACAGCTAAGTCATCTTCCAGCCTTCTTCTCTTCAGACAAACAGCGAGCACTGTTCTTGGACACCAGCACAAAGTCTAGTTAATTGCTCTCCGAGGACAGTCGAAACTGTTTCACATCATTAGAAAAAAATGAAAATGGTCATTTTGAAATTCAAAATGACTATTAATGACCAACGAAATCAGTATGTTCTCCATCTGCATTTAAAGTCCCCATGAAAGGGTCCTCACATTGCCTTTTATTGTTCTGTACAGCTTTTAAATTTCCAGATCCTACCACGGCCTGCAGGACAGCTTTCTAATTCCCTCTGCTCATGGGTGCGCAGTACTCACGGAGCTATCCCAGGCCTTCATGCTTGACTTAAGAAGTAGCCTTCCTCTGCTGACCCCACTGCTGCAGGGATCTAAAGATTCCTCCCCATATTGAATACCAATTAGAGCCACCTCAGGAAAAACAGACCCTGATTTCATCAAAGAGTTAACTGGTGTTTGGAATCACACAGGTCTACTCAATATAAGAAACATATGTTTAAAATTGACATTTGGACCAATTTTTGCATCCATTAGATCCCAGATTTAGAAGAATTGCATGTGATTAACATTACGAAATATAAACACTGTGTTCCAGTGACTCAAAAGAAAGCCAGGAAATTTTGTATTAAGGCTTTATTATATCTTTAGAATGTCCCATTGTGGTGCCCATAAATACCTCCAAAAACCTATCTTATACAAAACTCTATTTTTTGCTGTTTGGGATTCAGACCGTAGGGAGGCTTCTTGACATCACAGCTACCTGGTTTGCAGTCTTAGCCCATCAGGTGAAACATTTGTTGCCCAAACTGCCCCTGAACGTGTCCAGCTTGGTAGCAGTTAATGTCAAACAACAGTTAGGGACAAGTGCCAATTAAAATCCACAGGATTGGGGAGATTCCTTGGAAGCCCCACAACATCTATACCTAAAAGTACCCAAAATTCCAGAAAGAGACAAGCCTGGTACTCCGGTCTCAGCAGGAATCAGGATAGTTAAGGACCAGAAGTAAGCCCATAGCAGCTTCTGACGTGAGAACAGACCTGATCTACCCACATGTACACAGGAGCAACAACACTAAATGAACTTACCAGGTTTTATAATAAAGCAGAGGCGACCAACAATTTGGGTAGGGAAGAAACTGGTGGAGTTGAAACAGGAAAGAGAGAGATGAAAATGACATAAGAAATACAGCATTCCTATATGTAGGCCTAAAAATACAAAATGAAATTTTAAAAATTACAATTTTTAAAAAATGCTATGAAAAGGGAGAGAAAGAGAAATCACTCAGAGTCAATGAGGCTAAAACAACAAGAAAGCCTTTTCTGAGTCAGAAGGAGGGGAGTGGGAAGAGGCAAGGCCAGTAAGACCTGGGAAGAACGTTTGACACTAGGTATTACTTTGATCTTCATGTTAGTGTTTCCATTGCTGGGACAAGGCACCATGGGCAAAAGTAGAGAGGAAAGGGTTTATCTCATCTGTCAGTTCTCAGGACACACTCCAACAGAGCAAGGTGAGAAGCTTGCTTACTTTTTCTTAAAAAAACTAAAGCTTTATTACAAAAGAACTTAACTGCTAGAGAGAGCCTCTCCAGTATTTCTCTGTCTTCTTTCTTCCCAATACATACCTCCAGCGGAGGTCAAGGGTCCATTATAGAATACATACCTCCAGTGAAGGTCAACAATCCATTATAGAATACATACCTCCAGTAGAGGTCAAGGGTCCGTTATAGAATACATACCTCCAGTGGAGGTCAAGGGTTCATTATAGAATACATACCTCCAGTGGAGGTCAAGGGTTCATTATAGAATACATACCTCCAGTGGAGGTCAAGGGTCCATTATAGAATACATACTTCCAGTGGAGGTCAAGGGTCCGTTATGGAATACATACCTCCAGGGGAGGTCAACAATCCATTATAGAATATATACCTCCAGGGGAGGTCAAGGGTCCGTTATAGAATATATACCTCCAGGGGAGGTCAACAATCCATTATAGAATATATACCTCCAGGGGAGGTCAAGGGTCCATTATAGAATATATACCTCCAGGGAAGGTCAAAAATCCATTATAGAATATATACCTCCAGGGGAGGTCAAGGGTCCATTATAGAATATATACCTCCAGGGGAGGTCAACAATCCATTATAGAATATATACCTCCAGGGGAGGTCAAGGGTCCATTATAGAAGAGGTGCCTGGGAGAATGAAATATGGTAATATTTTTTCCAAAGTCCTCCAAATCCTTCTAGGTGCTGTTGAATCTTCTGGTAGAACAGGTAGGAATTTTAGCTCTTATCTTCAAGATTCTCCATATCTATGTCCCGGGAGCTTTTATCTTCTTTTGTCACTTGGTCTGTGGCTGACTAGGCCTGGTTGACTTGGAGGGGACTTCCACTTCCATGACTGCTTTTTCTTTCTGGGCAAATCAAATCTGCTGCAAGAGTTTCCTGCTCTTCGTCCCAGATAGCATGATGTTGGAACATGCACTGGACGCCCGCTTCTTGAGGTGGTGCCTTGCAGTCAGTCCTTCAGCCCCACCCACCTGGCGCATACCCTGCTGCACTTGAACAACTTCTTTTTCAGCTCCGTCTATGATTGATCTTTCCTCCCGGAGGTGCCATTGCTACACTCGGAGGCTCACTCCCCACTTGCTTACTCTTGTTTTATAGAAACTAAAAAAGGAGCCAGGATTATAAATTATACTAATAATGATGTACCCAAAACATATTATGTAGTCCTGTCAATATCTTGATAGGCACTCTTATATATCCTTTTATCAGTTAATTAAAGTGGCAAAAAGATCACAAAGCAGAGATGAAACTCAAACCAAAGCTGACTACAGCCCATGTGTGTGTGCTCATGACTCAGTACACACTGGAGAACTGGAGAGCTGTTACTGCTGTGCTGTTCACTTTGCAAATTACCTCTTGGATATGGTTACTTTCTCCTTAGTTTTGAAGCTTTATTTTACATAATTTGGAAGCTTATTGAGGAACTGCAAAAGACTCCCAACATGTAAGAAAGAATTTTCTTCCCCAAAGTTTCAAATATCTAGAGCAATAGTATAATGAATTAATTAAGTAAGTAAGTAGGTAAGTACATTTAATTAAAGTCCACCTGTTGAGCTGGCAAACACTGCATGTGAACCATCTTTTATAAGTATCCTCCTGGGCTGGCCAGATAGCTCAGCAAGTAAAGGAAGTCTTTTAGGCTAAGTCAACTAATATATCTATTTAGTTTAGAAAAAAATCTCCCGGTAGCTATCAGGCTTTATGCATGTTAGTTTATTTCTTACAATTCTGAGTTTAGGTGCTGTTATCTTTGTGTTAGTGTTTCCATTGCTATGACAAAGCCCCATGAGCAAAAGCAAAGAGGAAAGGGTTTATTTCATCTGTCAGCTCCCAGGTCACACCTTCATCTCTGAGGGAAGGGCGGGAACTCGGAGTAGGAAGCTGGAGGCAGGAAGTGAAGCAGTGCTGTCTTCTTCCTCAAGGCTTGTTTGGACTGCTTCCTAGACCACCCAGGACAACAGGGGGTGGTTGGGGACCTGCCAACACAGGCATGGGTCCTCCTACATTATTTTTTAATCAAGAAGATGCCAACACACTTTCCTATAGACCAATCTAATGACATGTTCTCAACTTAGAGTCTTTCTTCCCTGATGATGCTATCTGTGTCAAGCTGACATATAACTAGTCAACACAACCTTATTTATAGATGGTGAAAACTGAGACATGGGTTTAAATGGCTTACTAACAGTCCCACAATTAGGTATCAGATTGTACAGTAGATGTTTTCACCAGACTTTCTGTAATGTATTTTATCTTAGATAGTCAGGCAAACAACTGTTCCATTTTGTGATGTGATCAATTAAAAGAAAAATAAAACCCACCTATCTAGTGATGTTGAAAGGGACTTTTAAGGAAAGCAAAATATGTAAGATTTAACTTGGTGTATATTAGGAAAATTGGACATTTCCTTCTAAAAATATAATCTTTGGGTTTTTAGCTACGACTGTAAGTCATTCATGTGTACTAAGGTTACTTGAGTACCAAGCTCAGAGTAAAATAAATTACAGCAAGAACTGGATGCTGAGGAGGTTGCAAGTGATCCCAGCATGTAGGGATGCGTTTGGGAGGATGTGATGCTCTTGATGCTGACACTGAGTAAAAGTTCAGAAGCATGCTCCTTGCCCACAACCCTTGCCCTGGCTCCTTTTGCACACAAGGGGAGACTAAGGAGAGAATCTCATGTTTTCCTTTACCCAAAGCACAAAACCCTTGTTCTCTCCATTCACCTGGGGCAGTGAACTGCATTGTCTATTTGAAGTTGCCCTAGGTTTCTTCAATCTGTCTATATTTCTAAGTATTTGCATTCAGCATTTAATGACTTTAGGTCTTAGGTTGTAGACCCTTAGATATTTATCTTATCCACTGTGTATAAACTAATGGGAACAAGGAACATAATTTTCCACAGATACTGTCCCTAACTTCCACAGTGTGGTACCCGCACCATTATATCCAGCTAATACTGGGAGAAAGGAGAAAGTGGGATAGTCTCACTGAATCATGAGATATATAGATAAGATAGAGCTGAAATGAGTAGCTAAAGTCAAGGCTCTTCTCCATTGGGCTCTGACCCTTTCCTTTAGGAGTTTGCTTCACGATATCCTGCCTTGCTTTACCTCCCAGGAGGTCCCCATGGGAGGAGGGCGTGGCTATTCTAAGTAGATGGGAATGCAGGGATGTATCCTGCCCCAGGTCTCCTAGAGGTTAGGTATGAGACACTGTGCGTACACTGCAGGCCTGGGGCTGTCTGACGCAGAGGAGCAACGTTCCAAACAGCTACTCATTACTTCTCTTAAGCAGATTGTAGGGAGCATTTGGGCAGCAAACCCAAAGGCTTTTGGACTAAAAGACAACAAAAGGAATGGATGTTCTCCTTTATGTCCCCATAAATCTTGCCACAAAATCCTTTGTAAGTGGAGAAAGGGAAGTTGGACTTGCTGCACTGGAGCAACCATTCCCAAGGCAGCACAGACCACCAGCCTCACTAGACCTCAGTGTAAGAGCCAGGTCTCAGGCCCCCAAGTTGAATTAGAACCCATGGGGATAGAGCCCAGAATTCCGGATGGTCCTCTGCACACACTCCGGTCTGAGAACTGTTTACAAGTGAAGAGGCTGAAACACACAAGTCCACTGAAGTAAAGCTGGCGTAGGGCCACTGAAAGAGAAAGGGCAGCAGCCCCATCTTAGTATCCCTCCCACATACAGACACTCCTCCATTATACTTGTCTATAAACACAAATGCAGTCACAAGGCAGAAACCAAAAGGGGCCAGTGGGTACCAATTTGTGCTGCAGATTTTTTCACTCAGACAGGTCCCTGGTGGTTGGTAAAGATCCAGGTGTAGCAGAGGTCTCAGGTATGACCCTGATGACCCGAGCACTCCAAACAGAGCATTCCATCACTACTTGTGTAGTGTGAGCCCCATTCAATGTCATTCTCCACTTCGCTTTTCTTATGTAAAATAGTTTGGGCAGCTTGCTATAGATCCACAAATCCATCTCTTAGCATTCTAAGGCTATGCCATGATTTATATGACCTTTTGCTTATAACCTTATTACTAAAATAATAGATATTTTGATTGTTCATGTCATTTCTGTTATAATGCTACAATAAATATTTCTGTTTCTTAATTCGTTGATTTGTTTAAATATTCACAAATATTTATTTACCTCTTTTTAAATGTCACATTTTATGGAAAGGGATATATATACAAATCTGAATAGTGGTCCTTGCCCTGTGGAACTTGCAGTGTATCAGCAGAAATAGAAAAGAAAAGAGGGAAATATAGTACTATACTTCATAGTACATGCTTGGAGAAGTGAGAATACAACAGGAAAATCTGTATCTGAACAGCAGAACCAGAGAAGGAGGTTTGAATAGTACGCCAGAAGGCTACAGAGACATTCCAGGCATGTGGGAAAAAATTTGCAGACCCCTAAATGGAAAGCCTCTGGTATTTCCAAGGAACTGAATAGAAGCCAATGTGGCTGAAAGGTGACAGATGAGAGAAAGCAGCACCAAGTGACCTTGGGGATGTTGGCAGAGACCAACCATGCAGGATCTTGTAAGGAATCTGGGATTTATCTGAAATATGATGGGGAACCACTGGAAGAATCTTAACCACAAGAGTAATGTTATTGTACATATTAAAGACTACTCAGCTGTTCTGTGGACATTATCATACATATGAAAGACTACTCATCTGTTCTGTGGACAATAGTTGGGAACAGAACAAGAATAGATGCGAAACCTGGCAGGAAACTATTTCAGTCCAGTCAAGGTGGTTATGGTTGAGGCTAATGGCTGTAGATGCAGTTAGTTTTGAGATATATTTAGAAAGGGAACACTAACATTCTAGATGGGAGTCGATGTGGGGATGGAAGAAAGGCCTAAATAGCTAGTGCATGATTATTTAGCCATTTGTTGCCAAGAAAAAGGCTGAGGAAGGTGAATCAGGGGTCATGTTGAACATGTAAATATGGGGAGCTCATGGAAATATCAATCGTGCACAGTCAAGATCTCAAAAGAGATGTCTTCACTAAACATACAGCTGTGTCCCTATGTCTGAATCTCAGTTAAAATGAGAACAGGGGCATGCCAATGGGAAACAGCATGAGGTGCCTCCACACCGCCAGCCTGATCTAGAGAAAGCAGCACCTCCAACCTGCAGTAGAAGAAAGGATGTGCAGGCAGGCATGCCCAGAGTGGGTGGTGGGAAACAAAAAGAGCCCAAGCCATAGCTGGTGCCTCTGCCTGGGAACCATGGCTGGGGTGAAGAAATCCTGAGGAGAAAAAGAAGTGGGTATAATGGTCATCTCCAAGAGGAGAAAAGCAAGTTTGGCAAGGACACATAGGAAGGTTACAGAATTGCTGGCTAGATGGTGAGAACGCCTAAAGTTTGAGATCATTTCCAAGAGAAACTTATCTGTTCGGTTGTGCGTTTTCTCCAGCTACATTTAGCTGCTTGGAAACAGAAATGGAGAAAATGAGTAGGTAATGTGTGAGTAATTGAGCAAGTCTATGGTAAAAAGTAATTTTTAAGTTGTAATTTTTGAGTAAAGTGTATATGCTATGTTGTGTTCCTTGAATATATGAATAACATAAATGTAAGGAGGTTGATAGGCTTGTACAGATGGCTCAGCAATTAAGAGCACTGGCTGCTCTTTCAGAGGACCAGGGTTCAATTCCCAGCACCTACATGGTGGCTCACAACTCTTTGTAACTCTGGTTCTAGGAGATCTGATACCTCTGGCTTCTGTAGGCACCAGGCATGTGATGCGCAGATACATATGCTAGTAAAACATGCATAAGAGGTCTGGACTCATGGTCCTGGTAATTGAACCTAAAGAGGATGTCAGGAGTAACCTAGTGCTTCTGAGCTGTTTCACTATATGGCAAAAACGTAGTAAAAACAGGACATCTGCAAAAGTTGCTTCCAGGCACATGGGGTGTCCTCTCTTTGTAATAGTCTAATATTTTGAGCCCTAATTCAAGACCTGAACCACTTCTGAGAGACAGGATTAATCCACAGAGAGCTAGAGCCCCTGAAACTTAATTACCCACCACTCACCCCCATTTATTAACCACCACCACACTAGGGACAAAGCCTTGAGCACATGAGCCTTTGGAGAACAGAACAAAGTGTGTTGAAACCATAGCAGAGAATGTGTGTGTGATTGTGTGTGTATGTGTGTGTGTGTGTGTGTGTGTGTGTGTCTGTGTCTGTGTGTCTGTCTGTGTGTGTGTGTGTGTGTCTGTATCTGTGTGTGTTAGTAGACATCACTATCTACACCATTTCGATCTCTGTTCTTCTGTGTCACACAACAAAAGTAAAAACATAGCCTGTAATACTATTATTAGGATCAATAGCTCAGGCTTTAAAACAGAAAAGTTTATTTCAATTTAAGGAGATATACATAAATTTTGTATAATCTACTGTGGGTAAAGCAGCTGCTACATTTGTGTTGAGTAAGGCATGTAGCCATGTGTGTGTGTGCATGTGTGCATATGCGTATGCATGTGTAGGTATGTATTTGAAAACTGACAGCAACCTACCTTGCTCAAGATGAACATGCAAACCACCATGAATGGGCCCTGGGTGTAACACAAGTGGTTTGTGGTCATCACCACTGATTTTTCACAATGTCTTCCCACTGTGAAAGTCTCTGTTAGAAAAATAGAGTGGTTTGGCCCGAGATGACGGGGATTTGCTATTAGTGGGGAGGAGCTGTCAGATTTATATGGCTTTTCCTCTTAAAAATATATGGCCTTTCCTTTTCATCTGCAGGAACTGTAAAGCTCATTTGGGGCCATGGCTGCCCGGTCATTTGGCTCCTTGTGTTCTAATGAATGTACTGCATATCTCTCAGGAGGGCTACCCTTCCGGCTTACACATTAGATAGGAAACTTAGAATGTTTTGATCCTAAAATTCATTCTGGGTGTCCATGTTTCTGTATTCCTTTCCTTTCACTTAACAGTCAAAGGTTATTATAACTAATTGGGTGTCTGTTCTCCACTGGCCCACGGTTTGGTCTGCACACACTTGGCTTCACTGATGGGCTCTGCATGTGGCCTGGGGAAGGAGGGTTGACCCAAGCGCAGAGCATCCTCTTGCTTCTCTGCTGGTTTCTGAAATTCCAGCTCTGCCTCCGGAAACCCTCTAAAACCTGAACTAAGTGCCCCTTTTTTTGATAAAAATGACATAGACTCAGAGCATCTTGAATTATATAGCTCAGCTTTCAAAACTTCACTGTTTGAATCCAAGCCAGTCAAACGAGCTGAAAGCTGGCTGGAGGAAGGAAACCCAGGAGGACGGTGAGTGGCTGGGACTGAGCCAAGGTAGCCTGCCGGGAGACCTTCTGGATGAGGGACCTACTGATAGTTGTCTCTTTCGTCATCATGGGTGATCTAACACAAATACCAAAGTCACCCTAATGTGAATTAGGCCATGTGAAATTTAGATCTATTTTCCAAACCACAGGAGATGCAGCTGGGAAGCACATAGAAGAATAAAGATGTACGTTTCCAAAGCTTCTGTATCGGAAGGTTCACTGGTCACACAATCATGGATAATTCCCACCTGTCATGCCTCTAAGATTCTCAGAGGAACAAATTGGAAACTTTAGATCTTAAGTTATCTCTGTGTGTGTTCATCAGCTCTCTGGCCAATACCATCCTTAGGAATGAACAAGCATTTACAAGCCAGTATTAAATATGTTGGGCATTACAATTCTTATCTAAATACTTAATGAGTGTCAGCCCCTTACCATTGCTCTGTGTCCTAAAATGTAGCTCTATAGGAAACAGACATGGCTTATTGCCCTGAGTCAAACTGGGCAGGGACAAGATGTTAGCATATCGATTGGTGTTGACCATGTACAGGTCATGTTTAGGCAACCATCTTGGTAAAACTTCAAGTGTAACTCCTGCCATTTCTAGAAGAGATAATCTCACAACAAATTCCCTGTGCTACTGGCTCTCACAGTCTTTACATCTCCTCTTAGGCAGTGATCTCTGAGCCTTAGATGTAGGAGCTGTGTTCACCAAAAGACATGCTAATGTGGAAGTGGGAAAGCACACAGGCCTAAACCCTAAACAAAGCACCCTTACTCTTACCAGCAACTAAGGAATGCTGAGGACAGGGGAAATAGGACCACCCCAGATAAATATCCAACACCAAATGGTCAGCTCTAAAACATATACAAAAGGAACATTGTAAGGACTGGACAGATGTCTAGTGTGGGAGATTCTGAAGAAGTGGCTAGTTTAGGTAAAACAATAAAGACGATTCTTTGTGTACTATGAAGGATGAAAATCAGGTAGTCATGTGAGGACCCAAAGAAGGCACTAAATTCTGCAGTGGCCTTAGTAGAAAGGAGAAGTGGTGGAGGAGAGAGTAGAGTAAACTGCCATGAGTCAGTGGAATAGAGACGAGATGAGCAGTTCAACAGCACTGAGGGACAATGAGCAGCAAGGGAAGGGATTTGCCTGGGACTTAGGACCAGATCCAAGTGTCAAGAGATGACTCCACTAACCTGTGCACAGCAGGGTTAATGATCAAGACTGCTGGCAGTAGCCTTGATGGAGTGCTGGCAACCTTGTTCGCCAGGACGAAAGGGAGGATGGCAGACTTGAAGACATGGGTGGACTGGGTGGGTGGGGTTAATGGTAAGAGTGAATGAAAGGATCTTTCTTACATTCTCCTCCCTTTCATGTGACCTCCAGGACCGTGTTCTCCCAAATCACATGAACATTATACAAACTCCACTGTGGGGTTGAGTTCCCCAGGATTGGGGTGCTCCCACCTCTCTACAGGCAAGGATAGGCTGGTTTAAAATCTTTGCAAGATATTTGAATTTTTATTAGCACTCTTGGACCCAGAATATTGTGTCTCAGAAATTTATGCCAGCTTCATTCTCCCAACCCCAGTGGGTCCTGATCCTAATCTAGTCATGAACACACAAAGCCATCCTTCCTCGGCATTTGTTTTATGATTAAGATGTTCTTTCCAGGCCTCTACCCTGCATTTATTCCCATTTGGAATCCTTATCCCATGCTTCTTCCCATTAGTGTCATCTGTAAACTTAATGATGACCATGTCTGTCTTTTAGCCTCGGGTCCTTAGAAACAATGTTCTTTCTATTTATTTTTAAAGTTGTGAGCAGATGGCCATACTGCATGAGCTCAGGCACTGAAATCTGAACCAAACCACTGGGAACAAAACTTGTTCTCCAAGACTAGTGCTAAAGTATACATTACAGAACTTTAATGTAGGAGATGGTGTTGTGACCCAAACAAAGCCTATATCAGAGTTATGCTGACACATCTAACAGTGTGGTTACTGTGACACTGTGAGAGAAATGGCATTTGTCTAAATGGCTTCCACACATTTCCATTTTGTAGTCACACCAATACTGTAGTTTTCTTTATAGTTATGCAAATACCAGCTCACAGTGGGAAGGAAAATAAAGGATCCTGTTTGTATGGCCCAGCCTTCCACTCATTCACCTGACCGGCCCATACTTAGCTCCAAATACTCTGTCCTACCCATAAAAACATCATAGAAAACTAGAAATAGAAAATCTAGTTTTAGGGACTGTGGGCTTCTTGGCTGCAGAATTCTGGCATTTGTCATAGTCCTGCTCTGTAGAATAACCAGGGTCTGTGTAATGCTGGGACATACACCTTAGATAATCTGCTCTTAGATGGTTGTAGGAGATGAATGTACAGAAGCATCCCTTGAGCCTTAGCATCATGTGATACTGGAGTGTCACAGCGAACTTTATTCTGGAACAGTATTCATGCTTGGTGTTAAAAGCTGCCAAACATTACCAAACTTGCCAAATTTTTGAGATCTTTTATGGTACCTCTTCCTCCTAGTCTCTGCATTCACAGTCATATGCCTCTAGCCCACCCCAATGTTCTGTTTCACTTCCTATTCCTTGAATTCAGAGACCACACACTTAGCCGAGGGTCACAACAGCAGCCCATGGGCTTGCTTTCCTTTCTCCATAATTTAATATAGGAGTTGGTTTTGTAATCAGAATGAAACTTTAATGAAGACTATGCTGAGATAGGCCACCCAGCTACCCACCAGGCTTTCCCCCAGGATCTCATGAGTCACCAAACCAACTTTTTCCCTCATCAAAAAAAAAGCTTATTTATGCAGTGGATGTTAGTTAATACCAAGGCGCACAACTGTTGAAAGTATAGAGAATATGTGACTGGAGAATGTTTAGCTGTAAGTGGTCATCTGTATCATGCCCCATTCCCTGAAGACTCACAACACTGAAGAAGGAGCATACAATTTTCTAAGAGCCAGAGTTTAGAAAACACTACTACAAATCATATCTTCTGGATATGAGAAGACCACTGCAGTCATGAACTCACAGCAGCTGTGACTCAGCACAAAACCTGCACAAGATCAAGCCAGTCTATCTATGCTCCACGTGGAGAGGAAAGAGGCCCAGGAGGCCACATGCCTAACGGAGGATTATTGGCAGTTCATGGCCACTGAGAAAGAGGAAGTCGGGTTTCTTTAGTGATGTGCCCCATGGTCAGTTGCCTCTTCTCCATGGAATGGTACCCTGTACCCATTCGCATATGGGCAGCACAACTGGGCCCCATGGGTTATGAAGAAGAGGAAGAGGTGAGGAAGTGTAAATTGTTGTTTTTATGCAGGTAAAATCAGGCACAAATAAGGCAAGACCTATGATTGGATGAAAAAAAAAAGATAGATGGGAACAGAATTTTGGAAAGAGAAAAGCCAGGAAAGGGAGAGAGGCAAGATGAAGGACAAAGATGACCCATTTCTGCATGGCTCTGTAGCCACAGGTAGTTATGAATAATGTTTAATATATCAACCATATTTCAGGGCAGGGCTCAAGCCCAGGAGCAGTTAACCAACACAAAGTGAACACCATGTTGAGAGAGAGGGAAGGAGACATGAATTTGGGTGGGTAGGGAGATTAATTAGGATCTGAGAGGAGTTGGGAGAAATGGATGGATATGATCAAGATATGTATGAAACTATCAAAAAACAAAAACAATATTTTTAAAAGATAGTTGGGAGAAAAAAAGGCAGAAGAAGCGGAAACCACTGGCCCTGTCAAAATATCCTGTTGAGTTTTTGGTCTAACTTCTGTCAAAAACATCTGAATTTTTATTTAGATCTTTGACTTTTGGAAAGAATAGAGACAGAAGTAGACTCTGCCATTTTCTCATTATACTTAACAAGGAAATGTCTATAGGAAGAAAAAGATAAATCAGGTCTCTGAACCCAAATCTCATCCAGAGTGAGGTGGTCTCCCAGGGCTGCTGTCACTCATAAGTTCACAGGAGAGACCAACAATTTTGCTGCAATAACTGGCCAAGGAGGGCTTTGCCAGGAGACCACAGGGCACAGGAACCACAGAGCACCTGTGGCACAGGATCTTTCAGGTTTCCATCAGTGCCCCAGAGCTAACCCTGTAACACAGCTCTCCACACCCAAATTCCACCCAGAGAGAGCTGGTCTCTCAGGCCTGCTGACACACTTAAGATCACAGGCTCACAGGAGGTGCAGGCTCCAGTCAGAGACAATGAGGCAAACTAACATCAGAGATAACCAGATGGTGAGAGGCAAGTGCAAGAACCTAAGCAACAAAAACCTAGGCTACTTGGCATCATCAGAACCCAGTTCTCACACTACAGCAAGTCCTGGATACACCAACACACCAGAAAAGCAAGATTCCAATTTAAAATCACATCTCGTGATGATGATAGAGGACTTTAAGAATGGCATAAATAAAACAAAGAAATACAGGAGAACACAGGTAAACAGGCACTGAAAGAGAAAACACAAAGATCCCTTAAAGAATTACAGGAAAACACAACCAAATAGGTGAAGAAATTGAACAAAACCATCCACAATCTAAAAATGGAAGTAGAAACAATAAAGAAACCACAAAGGAAGACAACCCTGTAGATAGAAAACCTAGGAAAGAGATGAGGATCATCCACAAAATACAAAAAATATCTGAGGGGCAGAAGATACCATAGAAAATATTGACATAACAGTCAAGGAAAATGAAAAATGTAAAAAGCTTCTAACCCAAATCATCCAGGAAATCCAGGACATAATAAGACCAAACCTAAGGATAATAGGTATAGAAGAAAGCAAAGATTCTCAACTTAAAGGGCCAGTAAATATCTTCAACAAAATTATAGAAGAATACTTCCCCAACCTAACAAAAGAGATGCCCATGAACATACAAGAAGTATACAGAACTCCAAATATATTGGACCAGAAAAGACACTCTTCCCATCACATAATAATCAAAACACCAAATGCACAAAATAAAGAAAGAATATTAAAAGCAGTAAGGGTAAAAGGTCAAGTAACATGTAAAGGTAGACCTATCAGAATTACACCAGACTTCTGAACAGAAACTATTTAAGCCAGATTCGGGGCAGATGCTATACAGACCCTAAGAGAACACAAATGTCAACCCAGGATACTATACCCAGAAAAATTCTCAATTATCATAGATGAAAAAATCCAAGATATTCCATGACAAAACCTGATTTACACAATATATTTCCACAAATCAGCCCTACAAAGAATAATAGATGGAAAACTCCAACACAGGAAATTACAGCCTAGGATAAGCATGAAGGTAATTTTCTTTCAATAGCTCAAAAGAAGATACCCACACAAACATAAAATTTTACCTTTAACAACAAAAATAACAGGAAGCAACAATCACTTTTCCTTAATATCTCTTAATATCAATGGACTCAGTTCCCCAATAAAAAGACAGAAAAAGAGAAATTAGGCAGTAAGTAAGCATACAATATGTAGACTTCAATTGCTAATGTGTACAAGGGATTTCTAAACATGTTTTTCAATTTCCCACTCCTACTTTTAAAACAACTACTCACTTCTAAAACTTTGGAATAGTGTGAAAAGCAAACCTAGGTGTGAAATGTCCCATCCACCTTACTTTACAGAAAAGTGTGACTTTATGCATTTAAGGACTGTATCTCCGTGTTTCTGGAAAAATTGGCATTTTCAGGTGGCGAACTGGCTTATAGTAATGTCTTCATTCCAGATTCAATAAGCTATTTTCCAGCCTGAAAATTTCTAAAATTGGGCATTCCTTTGAACTTTGAAATTTTAACACAGTTTAAAGAATTTGCATTCCATTTCATAGCAGGTTCCTATGACAAATTTGACGTTCCTTTCAACTTCTCCATCAATTGACATTTCCTTATGCAAACCATGTAAAACCATGACTCTCTTTAGTGTTTAATGATGGATTCTTACCATTCATGTGGTTGTACAGGAAAATGTCCAAGGTAGTTACTGAGATAACACTGTGGCTCCTTATTTGTGTTTACTGAAGATAGGAATATTTTAGCAAAGGTCTGCTCCAAAATATTTTCATCACTAACCCATAGTCACTTCCCAAATGGCAGTGACAAGGCTGTGGCTGGCAGTTTAACTGTAGTCACATGCTGGGCCTATCCAAGAGTGCTACTTATTGGCCCTGGGTCAGCATTCTTAAAGGAAGAGTTGAGCCACACCTTAGAAAAACCCTGGGATACAGGTGTCTAATTACTTAATTTTATTTTAGTACATTTTCTGTTGAAAATAACCTAGTTTAGCAATATAATTTTACTAGTTAGAGACAGGTCACCTCTTTGCTGGTTTTCCCCAAGAGTAGTCCTATATTATTGTCTCTACATAAAGCCTGGGATAGCATCCAATTCTTCTACATTTTATTTGCCTCTGCCTTTGTCTCCTCTCAGAATTCCTTGATGGACATGGTCTTTGTTCCCAAAGCCTGTACCCCTCACCCTGCAGCTACCTCACATACCTCATATCTCAGATATCCCCTTCTTAATAAATAGCAAAGAAAGCAGCCTTCATCACAGGATGTAGGAAGAAACAAAGACGTTGTCTATTCCTACATTGATTTTCCTTTCAGTACTCATATGCCTACATTCACGCCTTGGTTTGGATGCACCCTGAAGATTGTAAAACTATTATTATAAACACATAAAGCCTGATGTAAATGAAATATTCTTAAAGCCATTGGGTATAGAGCCGTGTGTGTGTGTGTGTGTGTGTGTGTGTGTGTGTGTGTGTGTGTGTGTGTGTCCACCTGTGCAGGAATATGCAGCGGTTATAGGTTGAAAGGTCTTCCTCAGTCACTTTTCTACCTAATTTGTTTTAGAAAGTCTTGGTACAAGATTGCCATTTTGGCCAGATTAGCTATCCAGAAACCCCTGGGATTTGCCTACCTTCATCCCCAGCCCTAGGATTATAAGGGCACAATACCAAGCCTGAACTTTTTATGTGGGTCCCGTTGATATGAACTCGGATCTTCGTGTGTGCATAGCAGGCACTTCCCTCCGTGAGCCCCTTTCCTGGCCCATTGCTATAGAACCCTATGAAAACAGGAAAGGACTAGTTTGAATTTAAGAAGTGAAATGGATATAATTGTGGAGCCTTACCTGACACTCTGGTGTTGAAACCCATAGGTAGATAGCACTAGGGTGCTGCTCTGCTGAGGAGTAAAAGTAAGACAGAGAGATAGGCCTAGTTACCTGAAGCCAGCACCTCTTTTCTTCAGGAAATACCCCAAACTTAGAAGCACCTCTCTCAGATGTTTAAAAATCACAAAAGCACTAGCCTGTTCTCTCATCCTAGCTACGGAATATTTTTTCGACAGAGGATAGACTGAAAGACAGGATTTGGGCCACGCTTTCCCACCAGCTACACATTGTAGTCATTTCCGGTTCAGCCATGCATGCCAGATTGAACTAAATGGCTTTTTAAGTCTCCGAGCAGGAAAACACCCTACCCTGGCTGGTATTTTTTCACATATTTGTTAACACACAATATAGATGGGATCTGTAGCTTGTTTTCCAATGCTGCTCCTTATAGGCATTGTTGCTACTCAGAGATGTTCTAATTCTCTCATTGAAGCAGCTGCGAATGAGTGAACAACAGTGTTCCTCGGCTTTCCTGGAGCTGTCTGAGGGAGGTCATCCTCACTCCTGTGTTCTGGATCCTTGAGCTTGTCAGAGCCTTTGAGCTGTTAAGAAGGCGCCTCAAGTGGGGCTGGTGAGCCAGATGTTGGCCTGAGAGCCATGGACAGGTCTGCACTCAGTTCCCAGCCTCATTTCTGTTCTTCATGTCGGATAAGTGCTAGCAGGACAGCACCCTGGATAACAGTCAGCTGACTTCTCTGTAACCACACTTCCAGAGCTTTCCTCTCTGGCTCAGCCTTACAGAGCTTGCCTGGAAGACAGTGATTATAAAACCTTCTCTCTTAGCACCTTAACATTAATTTTTCTACCTTAATCAAATACTTTTGCTACAGAAGAATTTCTTTGGCGTTAAGTGTAGGCAAAAGCCTTGAGGGGCAGAAAAGAACCACTCAGCCAAAAGGGCCTATACTTCAATTGACACTTGAAGAATGAACCAATTAAGGAAGCAAGTGTAGAATCTTAGGGCTCGACAGCTCTACTTAGAAAGTTTACTGGATCTGGAGCAACTAAAATCTGAGCTCTTCAAAGTATGAGACTGTTAGGAATGTTGGTTCTATGCATGACCAGTGTGATGCAGCCAGCTGATACCTTATCCATTCATGTATAGACAAGACTTGACTCTGCCCTGTCCTGACCCTAAGACCTTGAAGTACACATGTAATTTTACTTAAAAGCTCCATTGTTTCCTCTGAATCTTGATTTTTCTGCCTACTCTTTTATTCTTTCCTGTGTGGCTCTCTTCCCCCACACATATGTCATCTTCTACATGTTCTCTCTTCATTGCTTAGCTGTTACGTTTTCTTATCTACCTTAAACCCCGCTGGCCCTATCATTGATTCTTTTGAAAAATATATTTAAACAAATATGACATACATGGACAGAGTATTTACAGAAAAATCTCTATTAATGTCAACATCATTGAATATTTTGAGTGTTCTCCACTGTCCAGGCACTAGGCTGCTCCCTTTACGTATACTATCCTGTTGATCTTCAGCCTCATAAGTAAGTCCCATGTATTATCTTACTTACAGATGAGAACTCTAAGGCTCCAAAGCAAAGTACCCAAAAGGGGTCAGTTCTCCCTAGAAAGTGCTGTTGCTCAACTGGATGCAACTCTAACTTCAGTTACTATTCCCATATTATAGTTTGCTTAAGAGGATATCTTCTCAGAGAAGCAAAACCTCAGCAGCTGCTGAAGACATGCTCCCTGAAAGAGCTTGGGTCCTCATGTCCAGTCTCTCATTGCCACCTTCCCAAGTTACTTCTGACAAATGCTGGTACAAAGGCGTGAGTCACATCCAAGAGACTCCCTGACTGTCTCAACATTGCCCACCTACCTGCCTTGTACTCTGAAGAGAGCTGAGTAAATACTCTAGGGCACTAGAATCTAAAGGAAGGTGTCCCCTCATGCCCCCACCACAGTTATCAAACACTGAAGGAAGAAAACATAAGTAGGAACTGTCTCTTCCCACCAGTGAGTCAGGCATTTACCCAGGCTTCATCAACTGCCTACAACACTCAAGTTAAGAAAAGTTTTATGGTTTGGGAACATGAAGTTTGGCACAACTGAGTGGCTTACAGTGAACACAAGTAAGAGAACTAGAATTAGTATGCTGAGCTCTGACTCCAGAGCCCTAGATTCTCTGCCACCATGGAGAACGACACAGTGCTCCAAGAGGCAACCCTATTGCAAAGGCCAAGTCTGCAATACAAACATCTTTGCATGTCTTAAATAAGTGGAAGGGAAGATTATTAAACAAGCAATAACAAAAGAGTAGACATCTTTACATATTCTCTTCAAGCATTAAGTGTTAAGAGACATTTTCTTCCCTTTGCTACCCCAAGCAAAAACAAGTCTTCAGTGTATCCTCAGGCTATGAGAGAATACACTTTCACAGGATATTCTAGGGTGTTCGGAAGGGGGCACGAAGTGTTTTCTGTCTGCCCCTCTGTAGGCCAGTGTCTCTCCAAGTGGGCAGATGAGGGTGTGGCCTTTCTCCACTGGAGATATTTGGTAGTTTTCAGAGATGGTTTTAGTATTGCAACTAGAGAAGAAGTATGCTAATATCCAGTTGGTAGAGGCCAGTGCACAGCTCAGCCCTCACAACTAGCGTCACCCTGTTCCATGTTATTAGTAGTGATGATGACACAAAGGGCATATCTTATAGTTCATGTCCTCATGGGTCCAGAGAAAGGACTGCTCCCAAGGGATCCTGGCCTGCTTTGTATTGAAATGGATTGGGTTGGGTTGGACTGGATTTTGAGACCGGATCTCTCACTATGTAGACAAAGATGCTTGGCCTCAAACTTGGGATCCTTTTACCTTAACCCCCATGTTCCACACCATGCTGGGCTTGCCTCCTGCATTCTTCTTAACTATGTTAGAACCAGGAGTCTCTTAGGAAACCAAGGAGACTCTAAAATTTGACAATTCTGGCAAAAAAAAAAGAGAGAGAGATTTCTTGCTACTCACTTGCCATCCCGCTGAATTCTACTTTTACAGTTGAGAATTTTTGACTGCCTTCTCTTTTTCTCTTCACTAAATAATTAATTTTCAAATTTGTCCCAAATGGATCTTTGTATTTTGAACCCCCCTCCACACTGTGAGGGTTTAGACAATGACCTTCACACCTGGGAATTAGGCTCTATGCAAAGAGCCCAAAGAAGAGCTGTGCCCTTGGAGGCTGTCCAGGCAGGAGGAAGACTTTCGCCTCTTGCTTCCTCAAGCATCTCATTCAGCCAGTGAATTATTCCATTCTGTTTTACTGAGTCTCACAGAGGCCTTCAGAAGAGAAGAAAGAATGAGGCTGATTTGTAGCTGGAAGCACCAGTGTCTCTGAAAGTGAAAAAGAAGTCTAAGGGCGAAGTCACTGATTCAGTAGATACAACATTCCCCTTGGGTCCTGTGGTTACTTCACTGAGTAAGTAGGGTGTCCCTCCTTAATCCTAAAAAACTATTTTTGTTTATAATTTGGGGATCTTTAAAAATAAGGGACTTTCTGTGCTTGATTTTATGCATGCATTCATTCAACATTTATAAGACCTAGAGTGTGTCTGAACATTTGGGTTTTTAGCTAGGACTACAATTTATCAGTTAGATAAACTACCTTAAGTCTCTAGGCCTTGGTATATTTGTCTATTTAAAAAGAACAACTAGTGGTGATTGCTTCCATAACTTGCTGGAAGAATTTGTGCAGATTGGGTGTATCTTGTGTATTCAAGAAACATTCTTTAGCCCACTCTGGATAGAACTACAGTCTTCTACTGAGTACCATGAGTAAGAAGTCCCAACCTCAGTTTAGGCATTGAGGGGTGCTTCCCTGTCATTTCTAGGAGATAGTCTCACAGCAGACTTCCTGGTCCTCTGGCTCTTACACTCTTTCTGCCCCCTTTTCCAATAGGAGATAGTCTCACAGCAGACTTCCTGGTCCTCTGGCTCTTACGCTCTTTCTGCCCCCTTTTCCAATAGGAGATAGTCTCACAGTAGACTCCCTGGTCCTCTGGCTCTTACAATCTGTCTGCCCCCTTTTCCAATAGGAGATAGTCTCACAGCAGACTTCCTGGTCCTCTGGCTCTTACACTCTTTCTGCCCCCTTTTCCAATAGGAGATAGTCTCACAGTAGACTCCCTGGTCCTCTGGCTCTTACAATCTGTCTGCCCCCTTTTCCAATAGGAGATAGTCTCACAGCAGACTTCCTGGTCCTCTGGCTCTTACACTCTTTCTTCCCCCTTTTCCATAATGGTCCATGAGCCTCAAGAACATTGATGGTATCCTCAGGAGTTGTACTGATGATATGCATTGGGGCTGGAATCCTGGTGCATTGATCTATGAATTGTACTCACTTGTGGTTTCCTGTAATAGTCTCCATTTGCTATAAAGAAAAGCTTCTTTGGTGAGGGATAAAAGGTCCAGTTATCTCTGGATATATGGTTTAGAATGAAGCTAGTAATTTGCTGATCTAGTGAAGTAGCAGCAATAGGTTCTCCTCTAAGATCTATGACCTCACTAGCCCCAGGTAGTTAGGTAGGTTTCTAGTACCAAGCATGATTTCTCTTCCATTGAGTTGACCTAAGTTCTCTCAGACAGCTGTTGGTTACCACCAACACATGGGTGCCACTGCTACATCTTTGCTATCTTGCAGCACTAGTCAGTGTTATGGTTTATACTTGTCACAGCTGGATAAGACTATTAATTGTTCCCTCCTGGGCAGCTTACATGGTGCTTTCTGGTATTATGGAAGCTAGATAACAGGAAAGAGGCTTTAGGGTATATTTAACTTGAATGATCTGAGTCCTGTGTCTTATATGTGTGGTGTCTTAAGCAATGGAGACTTACCTTTGACCTCTGAGTGACAACCAAGGGAAGCAACAATAGCTTTTATTGTTTTGGGAGTCTCTGGACTGCTTTTGGGAATAGTTGAACTATGACCAACAACTGAAAGAGAGGTTTCTCATGCCTGATACTAGCTACTTTTTGTTTCATAGTCTATGACTCTTGTGGGTAACATTTTCAGCACTAACAGTGTAACTTTAAGGTGTGTTTATGCATGTGTATGTGCTGTGTGTGTGTGTGTCTGTGTGTGTGTGTGTGTGTGTGGTTATATGTATTGCTTATGATTTTAGGTAAATATAAAATAATATAATTTCTTGAGGCTTTATCAAACAACCTTAGTATTATTTGTTTCTCCCTCCTCCTCTTCCCCGATTAGAGCCCTCTCTCCATTTTCTGATTCCCCCATATCACCTGTACCCGGCCTGCCGCCTCTGAAGTTCCTATCAGACCACCGTAAGCCTTTTATAGTCTCTCGGTTTCTGCAGTTACTATGTTACATACTCACACCTGAAGATATGGAGCTAGGAACTATAGGTGAGAGAGAACGTCTTTCTGGCTTTGTGTTACCTTAGTCATTGTGGTAGTTTCTGAATAATTAATTATTTCATTTTCTTTCTTTGTCAAAGAGCTTTTTATTGTCTTTGTTTTTATTGTTATTGTTGATAATTTGTTGTTTGTTTGGGGGGAGTTGTCTGATTTTTTTTTCTATTTTTTTCCCATTGGATAGTTTATGTATTTACATTTCAAATGTTATCCCCCTCCCCCCATCCACCCTCTTCATTTTCTTTACAATGAAGTAGTACTCCATGATGTCTGTGTAGCACGTTTTCATTGTGCATTCGTCTATCACAGGACATATAGGTTGTTTCTGGGCCTAGCTGTTGTGACTAGAACAGTGGTGTGTCCAGACTCCATGTTGAGTACTTTAGGCATCTGCCAAGGAGTGGCGTAGCTGGGTCACATGGTGAATGTATTTCTCAAGTGGCTGCACCAGTTTGCACTCCCACCAACAGTGAGTGAGGATCCTCCTTTCCCCACATACTCCTCAGCAACTTTTGCCAGCTGTTTTGCTGATCTTATCCGTACTGACTGCGGTGAGCTGAAATCTCAAAGTTGTTTTAATTTAAATTCTCCAACTTATCAAGGAGATGAAACACTTTTTGGGGAACGTTTGTTATTCTTGTGTCTTCTATTGGAAACTATTCAGATCCCTAGCCCACTTTTATTTATTCATTTATTCACTTCACATCCTGATTGCAGCCCCTCCTCCCAGCCCCACCCTCACATAACACTACCCTCAGAGAAGGGGAACTCTCCATGGGTACCAACCTGCCCTGGCACTCCAAGTCACAGCAGGACCAGGTGCATCCCCTCCCATGGAGGCCAGACAAGGCCAGTTAGAGCAAGGGAATCCTTCAAAGGCAGGCAACAAAGTCAGCAGCAACCCCCACTCCAAAGGCTAGAGGACCCACATGAAGACTAAGATGCACATCTGCTACAAATGTGAGGGAGCCGAGGTCTGGCCCCTGCAGGCTCTTTGTTGGTGGTTCATTCTCTG
Organism: Micromys minutus; assembly: GCF_963924665.1. Classification (NCBI taxonomy): domain Eukaryota; kingdom Metazoa; phylum Chordata; class Mammalia; order Rodentia; family Muridae; genus Micromys; species Micromys minutus. The sequence continues at coordinate 17,942,788 of NC_137971.1, forward strand.
AGCCCCCACTGACCCAGGTAGTTAACTCTGTAGATCTTGTGGTGCCCTTGTCCTCCCCCACCAGCTCCCTCAGTCCTTCCCCTCACTCTTCCACAAGTCTCCCTGAGCTTCACCTAATGTTTGTCTGTGTCTCTGCATCTGTTTCCATCAGCTGCTGGATGAAGCCTCTCAGGAGACAGTTATGCCAGGCTCCTGTCTGCAAGCACAGCACAGTGTGTATATATACATATACATATACATATACATATACATATACATATACATATACATATACATATACATATACATATACATACATATATATATATATATATATATATATATATTAGTACCAAGGGTTGGCTCTCTCCCGTGGTCGTTTAATTAGGTCATTTTTTTTCCCTTGATTCCTTGTTTGTTGAGTTCTTTGTTTATTTTCCTTTTAGCCCCCGCTCAGAAGTATTCTTTAAAAAGAAAAATCTCTCCAGTTCTATTACAGGAGAGGATTGCCATGCTCATTAGATACATAGCCTGCAAGCTTGACCACAGAGACAGTCTTTCTGTGTATGATCATTCTATTCCTCCTAAATCTCTAATGAACATAATTTGAAATATTATTTTTAGGAACTATGAAGTACCCACAGCTAAATCTGCCATAATGTATCTCTTAGCTAACTTGCTAAACAATTGTTTTTAGGTTTTAATTCCATTGACTCTTCAGCCAATTAAAATTCTGTGATGATAATGAGGAAAAGATAGGAAATCTTTTTAGTGTTCATATTCTTTTTAATTGGGGGGCTGAGAGGCACAGGCCACAGACTTCAGATCACCGGGCATTACGAGAGTTTGTGAGCTGCCATGTGGAATCAAGAGCAGAATGTACTCTTAGCTCCTGAGTCGCTAAGAAGAGATATTAGGTAGAGAATAAAAGCTGAAACTCCATGGAGTCTAATGACAGTACCAGCAAATGGCATGGCTGCATAGCAGAAGCTTTGCCAGGCATTTGCTCACATAATGATTCGGTCACTCCGTTCAGTTTTCAGATTCTCTGGAGAAAAGTATCCAGCTGGCTCAGTATTGTTACCTACCTCAAAGGAGATTGAAATAGCAGTGCACAATCACAGTTCAATCACAGCTGAACTGTCGGAAAATCGGGTGCTGTAGCCAGCAGGGGGCACATGATGTGATGTGTGCACATCAGCAAAGTAGCCGAAACTGTCTCACAGATAAATCTTTGCACATATATATGATCCTTGCTTAGGAATAAATTGTGAGGTGTAGAATTATTGAATCTAATGTAGTTATCAACTTGGGAGTTTGTTACGTGTTTTAAACAACAGGACATTTTATTAGCAATCTAGATCTTAGTCTACTCTGCCTATCCAAGTTCTTGAAACAAGAATAGTTTAAGAGGCACTTTTGTCTCAACTAACTCACCCATTACATGTGCTCTGGGCAATTTTACAATAAAATTATTAGCAATATCTTTGGGTCCAGAACAGACAGTGTCTCACGTGCCTTCATCCAATAAGCATAAAACCCAAAACTTTGCAAGATATAGAATAGGAGGAAGGATTGGGAGCCCCAAAGGAGATAGTAACTCCATAGGAAAGCCAACAGAGTCAACTAACATGGACCCTTGTGGCTCTCAGACTGAACCACCAACCAAAGAACATACACAAGCTGGACCTTGGCCTCTCCACATAAGTAGATGTGCAGCTTGGTCTTTGTGGGTCCTGAACAACTGGAGTGGGGGCTGTTCCAAGAGCTGTTCCTGTCTGTGGGGTACGTTCTAGTTGGGATGCCTGTCTGGCCTCAATGGTAGAGGATGTACCTAGCCTCTCAGAGACTTGTACCCAGGGGGGTCCCACCCACTCAGAGGAGAAGGGGAGTGGGCATGGGGGAAGGATTGTGGGAGGAGTAACCAGGAGGGCTCAGTGAGTGGAATGTAAAGTGAATAAATAAGAAAATTAAATTAAATTTTTAAAAGACAAGATAGAAAGGGTCTATTTTATACTAAAACAAGTCTTCCTCCTCTAGTCCATCCATTAGTTCTGAGTGATATCACTGAGTCATAGAGAATTTCTTTTCCTCCAGAAAAGAGAAACTACCCAAAGCACACTTCCATCACATTGCATTTTCTGGATCTGGCTTAGAGCTTCCTCTTTGGAGAAGTTATAATAATAGGGTCCTTTCCCTTGCATGCCACCTCTGACATTGGACCACATCCAGTGATGGACCAATAGTCATATTCCTCTTCACTTCTTCTTGGCTCTCCAAGGACAGAGGTCTAAATGAGGAGTAGCATCTGTGCTCATTCAGAGTTAACTACGTTTTTGTGACCTTGGAGGTCACATAAGTCTCTATGAAGAAAAAAATAATACTATAAATTTGCTAGCCATGTCATGTATGTGTTTTTCAGAAGCACAAATTAGTGAGACCAAACAAGCTGAGGTACCTGAGAAAAGACTACTCTAACCCCTGACTTGAAATGGTACCACTTCATTCCCATCCCACCTAGGAATTCTTCCATCAGCTTTAGGTAAATCTTAATTTAATTGTTCACTCAATTAAAGATTGTTTACTAGATACCAGTGTCAAGGGCCCTAGAAATACAAAGATAAATGCTTCAAGGAACTTTTATCTAATCTTTTCTTAGTCTTTCCAACATATGGATGCATGAAAGTATGTCAGGCATGTTTTTAGGATAACATGAAACAACAATGTGCATCAAGAATATTTTCATGAAGCTAGAATAAAGATAGGAACAAGCAATGCTTATTAAATATTTTCATACATCGGACACTCTGACAGATGCTTTTAAATCTCATCTAATGCCTATGAGGATCAGTTTGGAAGCAATAAAGACGTTTCAGGATTTGAGTGGTATTTATATATTGCAACTTTAAGCACACTGTTTCTCTACTTTTGTTTCTCTAAGCAAGCATTCATAAATTCCTCAGTCAGGAAAAAAAGCATTTCTTCTGAATTTCCAAAGGGATATAAGTGTTCCCTGATCATGTGCTATTTTTTTTAGTTAGCTCATTTTGTAGAGACATGTCTACATGTGTCTTTGCCAACTAAGTCTCTAGAGGTCTAGAGGTCTCTAGAGGTAAAGATGTCTTGTTCATCTTCATAAGGCCTAGGAGTAACTGTCTCTTACTCGCTCCCTCTCACTTCTTCAGACTTTACCTACCACTCTGTGGGAGGTCCCACTGTTTCCACAGGAGCTCACTGACTGTTGCTCTATCATTTCTATCAGAACAAGGCCAATAATTATCCTAAGCTTCCATTATATCAGGAGGTACCATTCTGGAGCCTTAAATACAGTGGATATTCCACAGTCGAATCTCAGCACCTCTCCTTGGCACTGGACTGTGGTAGTTTCAGACCTCAAGGATACAGCTCAGCAGTTAATCTAGCAAGTTCTATAGTCTTCTGTCAGTTTCTCTCTTCCTATTTGTTTTAGTTCAACTCATTCCATACACTTCCTTGTCTTCCTTTCAGACAATTGACTTTTTGACAAATACTGAGTAAAAGAGAAAGATTTAAAACCCCTGTCTCTGTGTTGTCACCTGCTATTAGTTTTCCCTCTCCAGCCAATAAACGGACACAATTTTTCTTCAGCCTTTCATGCCTGATACATTTAAAGAATGTCTGTGTCTTTCTTTGTCCCTTGGAAGCTATAATGCATTCCTTCCTTTGGAAATTCCTCACTGTTGACATAAAAGGTCATAGAATTTTCTTTGCCCATTAATGACTCCTACTGTCTAAGAACTTCTGCAGTATTCTTTCATCCAGTATCTTTGTTGTTATGTTTTTATGAATGTATGTGTGTGTCACTTATTTTCTTTGACATATATATACATTTGTATATAGATCATATATATTCTATTTTTCTATTTTTCATGTTATTCCCTTAAGAAATTATCTGGAATCATCACATTTGTATATGTTTATTGTGATTATATAAATAAAATGTATTCATTTAAGAGAAAGAGAAAAGGAAAGGAAGGAAAGAGGAAGAGAGAGGGAGAGAAAACACATTTGGTTTTGTGGAAAACTGGTTTTCCCAAGGGAACGAGGACAGAGAGGTGAAGAGGGAAGGGGAGAGAGAGAGATGGGGTGGTGAGGAGAGGGGGCAGATAGGGACAGAGGGAAAGATATTCAGTGGGGGCTTTGTTTTTGTTTCTTCTGTTTTGTTTGTGTGTGTGTGTCTGTCTGTCTGTCTGTTTGCTTTAGAGGTAGACTAGGAAGGGGGAAGGAAAGGCAAGAATGAAAAGGCAGTCTGAAAAGGTTTGTGATGAAAGTTCCTACCTTCAACTGACATGCCAGTCACAATCCTCCAAGAGAGGAGGTGACCAGTGTCACTGTAACCTTGGAGGTGATTGACATCACTGTAACCTTGGAGGTGATTGACATCACTGTAACCTTGGAAATGATTGACATCACTTTAACCTTGGAAATGATTGACATCACTGTAACCTTGGAGATGATTGACATCAAGTAACCTTGGAAATGATTGACATCACTGTAACCTTGGAGATGATTGACATTACTTTAACTCATCCCTTTTGCAGCAAAGCAGTTCAGAGATGGAAGCCTATGGACAAGACCATGATTGTATCTGTCTAAAGAAATTATGGATAACAACCCATTTGTGAGAATTTTTGTTGTATCTTACATATTATCTAATACATTATCTACCACATATAAAAATCATACCTGTTTGTAACTTTCCAGAAAAAAAAAAACTGTGCAAAAAGTTATTGTGACTCCACCATCCAAACGGAACTAACCCGAGTTCCCATGAGCCTGAGTTAGTCTGCTTTCCTGTGCCATGGCTCTTCCCATCCTGCCCAAGGGCACCACACTATGTTCCTCAGTCTGTTGCATATGCACATGTGTGCTACATATGGAGTAAGACCATCTTAGAACTCATGCATATTTACCTTCAAACTGTGAGCTTGTGGTGAACTGACACTTTTAAGAGGAAAGAGCAAACAGTAGCCTTCAGTGTGTGAGAAAACCCATAGCCATTGCCTGGGCCACACTCCTTCCCAGGATGCATTGCTCTTGCATTGAGCACGGGATGGAAAATAAAGGCTTTGGCAGTGTTGTGCTGTTGTGGAAGTGAAAGTGATGAGCTCCTTCACAAAGGACGTCAAACGGACGGACAGGCTTCCTTCTCTACAAATGGAACATCAGAGAATCTGCCAACAGAACAAGTTTGAGGCTTAGCACTGAATTCTCCTCATTGCTATCCGGTCATCATACTAGAACACTCTGAAAAATATTTTTTAATTTCATGCTCTGAACTTCAGAAATTTCCATGTATTTCCCAGTAAAAATGTTTGTTATAAAAAATAGAAATAATCTAATAGAAAAAAAGTCATGTAATTGTGAACAATTTCTTCATCTTCAGAGCAGACAGAAATATAGGAAGAGAGAGAGAGAGAAAGAGGCCACTCAAGAGTTGTTTGTTAGTCCTTATCATATTTATGGATTAACATTTTTAATATTATAAAATGTAAACTCTCCTCTTCAAAGTTATGAATTTATTATAATTTCAAAGTCCCAACAGATTTGGCTTCAGTATTGGATAATCAAATCCTAAAAGGTCTCTGAGCAAAGGCACACTATAAACCAAGCTTGTCCTGAGAATGGGCTACGACTTGCTCTACCAGATTTTAAGCTGGGATATACAACAGTGGTCATTAAAACGGTGTGGTAGGATTGCAAGGCAGGAACCACACATATACAGTGATCCTAGGCACAGACTCAGCCTAAAACAACTTAAACAACAAACACTGCTAAGTGTAATGGGAGGGGCAAAATGTGGTTTCTAGAAGTTGCAACATTGTTAGATTCGAGTTATGTCAAAAACCAAAAATCACAGGCATAAAAGAAACAGTAATGAATGATACCTTTAAAAAGCAGATCAGTAAAAGGTGTCCCTGAAGAAGAGCTGATGACAGTTCCCCTAAAGATTCTATGCCTCAAAGTGCCTAAAAGATGGTCTTTAGAAAGTAAAAAACTAGATATGATAACAACATAGACAATCAACAAATCCAAAGTCTAAAGGGAGGCCAAGCAGAAATTCTGGGTCCAAAAAAGCACAGTCACTGAAGTAACTCAGTGCATGAAAATTTAACTGTTACAAAATCATACACTTAGTAACAGACCACAATAGTATGAGGGTGGAGCTGGCAGAGCTGAAAGGAGAAACAGATACTTCTACAGTTACAGTGGAAGACCGTGGTGCTTTATTCATAATAGAGCAGACATCAAAGAGAAGATCAGTTAGGGAATAGAAGGCCCAAACCACAATAAATCAAGTGTCAAACAGAATTCCACCCAACAGCAGCAGACACATCATTCTCATTACACCTGGGGTGTTCCTCAAAATATGTGAGGCCACAAGTTAAATCAAACATGATATGTTCATACAATGGAACATGATTCGACCTGAGAAACAAATGGAAATCCAATGTGTACAACATAGACAAGCCTTTTGGGTATTGTGCTATGAAATAAGCCAGTCATTCAAGGAAAATTTCATGAGTTGCTTACATGAGATGCACAGAATGCAAAATAGTAATCACCAGGAACCGGAGGGAAAGGGAATGGGGTTAAAGGTTAATGGGTGCAGGTTCAGTTTCACAGCATGAAGAGATATGGAGATGAACGGTGGCAGTGGTTATATGATGCTATGAATGCATTTATCTCCTAAGGTATTCATTTCTAACTGGCTAAGATATAAATCATTAGTAAGATACATTATCATTAATAATGAAGAATACTTAGATTGATCTTTCTGAAGTGTGTTTTTTACCTTTACATCTATTTTGAGATTAAGCAATACCTTTCCTGAATGTTCCTTTTTTTCTACAGATATGCCTTACCTTAGTTGAAAATCGTCATAACACAAAGACAATCGTCATGATTAAATGCAAATTGAGGGCAAACCTATTTAGCTTTTTCATATTTTCCTAAATGAAAAGCAAAGTGTTTGTAAATAAGATGTTGGAACAAAGAGTAATTTTTGAAAAGGAACAAGTTGGGTTAGAATTGGAAAAGCAATGTCTGTACTTGTGCCTTTTATCCTGAATGTTCTAGAATAAAAGAATCCTAAGTTACGTCACAGTGTCTCTCTATCCTAAAACAAAGGATCACTTCCAGAGTCTGTGTCAGTAGAATGTTTGCCAGTAAGCTTCCCTTTATACAATGTAACTTCCTATTTCTCAAACAAGTAAAGTGTGGCACCAATATTTGAGGAAAATATACCCCTATGTTTTTTGGGGTTTTTTTGTGGGCTACCACTGACAGATTTTGTGACCTCATATGTACCTTTGAGCTTTCTGAGCCCAATTACATATCTGTAAAATAGAAAATATCTCCAACCAGAAGAAAGATTATATCTCTTTTATAGATAGATATTAGTAACCAATTTATAGTTTATTAAACTTTTATTATTTTTTTGTTTGTTTTTTTATTTTACAACTTTATTTTACAAAACAAAGATAAATGTACAGATTTTAAGCATTTTTTGCATAAAATTATACAATACATTTTTGTCAGTACTTTTTTTCAGATTTTAAGATAATTTTTACATAAAACTATATGAATATATATTTTTAGTCAGTACTTGATTTTTTTTAAAGGTTTGATAGTATGCATTGAAAACTTAATAGTTACAATGAGCATAAAGTACATGTAAAACAAAATGTAACATGGAAATAGTCAAAGTTTTCTTGTTGTGTAAAGATTTTTTTTTTGTTTTGTTTTCTTTATTTCTTGGACTTCATACAGCTTCCATGAGATCCAGCAGTAAGGCATTTTCTCAACTAGTGATCAAGGGAGGAGGGCCCAGCCCATTGTGGGTGGTGCTGTCACTGGGCTGGTCGACCTGGGTTCTATAAAAAAGCAGGCTGAGCAAGCCAGGGGAAGCAAGCCAGTAAGTAACATCCTTCCATGGCCTCTGCATCAGCTCCTGCTTCCTGACCTGCTTGGGTTCCAGTCCTGACTTCCTTTGGTGATGAACAGCAATGTGGACATGTAAGCTGAATAAACCTTTTCCTCCCCAATTTTCTTCTTGGTCATGATGTTTTGTGCAGGAATAGAAACCCTGACTAAAATATCAAGTAAGAGTAAATTAAAGAAATTAAAAATTATTGATGTGATTAAAATTTTTTCAAACATTTACATTTTAAGTAGTAGAAGACATTTTTTTTGATTGGTTATTTTATTTATTTATATTTCAAATGTTATTTCCACTTCTCAGTTTCCCCTCCACAAATCCCCTATGCCCTCCTCACTTCCCCCTGCCTCTATGAGGGTGCTCCCCCAACCATCCACTCCTGCCTCAGCAGCCTAGCATTTTCCTATCCTAAGGTCATCAAGCCTCCACAAGATCAAGGGGCTCCCCTCCCAGTGATGCCACATGAGGCAATCCTCTGCTATATATCCAGCTGGAGCCATGAGTCCCCCTGTGAACTGTTTGGTTGGTAGTTTAGTCCCTGGGAGCACTGGGGGATCTGGTTGGTTGATATTGTTGTTCTTCCTATGAGGCTGTAATCCCCTTCAGCTCCTACAGTCCTTGCCCTAACTTCCCATTGGGGTCTCCATATTCAGTTCAGTGTTTGGCTGTGTACATCCTCATCTGTATTGGTCCAGCTCTGTGGCAGAGCCTCTCAGGGGACATCTACACCAGGCTCCTATTAGCAAGTACTTCTTGGCATCAGCAATAGTGTCTGGGTTTGGTATCAGGAGTTGGAGTGGATCTCTAGGTGGGGTAGTCTCTGAATGACCTTTCCTTCGGTCTCTACTCCACTCTTGGTCCCTGCATTTCCTTTTGACGGGAGAAATTCTGGATTAATATTTTTGAGGTGCGTGGGAGGCCCCATCCCTCAACTGGGGCCCGTGCCTATCCAATGGATATGGTCTCTACAGGTTCTTTCTCCACCTTTGTTCAGTATTTTGGAGACTTTAACAACCATTTAAGGTCACTTAAAAATAATTAAGTTAAACGGTTGGGCAGGGCTTAGAGCCTAATGTCAGGGCAGATGTGGTACTATTCTGATAACAAAGGTTCTTTCAGATATTTGTTCTGATTTATAAAATTTACTACCTGGAAAGATGAGCATGGTAAAGACCACTTGATGTCTTTAACATTAAAGATTCTCCTGTAAATTCAAGAATCTGTAGTGGGTCTTACATAGTGCGTTATAAACACTGAGTTTATAAACCGGCAGTCAACATTTTAAGAGTTTACACAACACAAATAGCAGGTATTTGTTGTATCAAATACAAACACAAGATGTGGTAGCAGCAAATACAACCAAAATTAAGATGGTGGTGGGCAGACTTTTGTCAGCTCTACATGTTATGTAGACACATGTTGGCTACAGACTGGATATTTATTAATTGGTTATAAATTATCTTTAGGAACATTCCTTTTAGTCATCAAATATTGAAAATAACCTTGAATTAAAACTCTGCAAAACTTTATTCTGTTTGTTTCTCTGGCTCTGGAATGGAGGCCTCAGCATGGGCTCCTACTGGAGAAGCTTCATCTCCCTCATCTTTGTGGCACTCCTCAGGGGCAGCATTTGGAGACTGATATTTCATATTCTTCTATTGGTGACATCCTAAGGATTAGAAATCTCCATTCTCCACCTTCACAGAAACCACAAACAAACATCAAAATGAAGCTTCCGGAAGCCACCGGAAGCAAATTTGAAAACATAAGCCCCTCCCCCCAATTGGTTATTTTGTTTGTGAAGAACTTGATTCATTTGTTCATATTCTGCTCTGAGTCCACTTCAGTCAGTGAGGAGGTTGTAATAGGAGAAGCTCTCTCCATCATTACCCGCAGCCAGCCCCTCAAGAGGGGAGCTGTACTCTACTCCTAGCAGGAAGTAGTTTCTGACCTGTGCTTTGTCATGTTTTCTCAGCACAACTGAATGCGAGTTGTCTCCCTGACTCTCCACCTCTCTGTTCCCCTTAGGACTATTGGCTTTCTCTCCTTTACAAGCGTCTGATTGGCCCCAAAGTCCTGGCAGTGCATGTAGCTGGGCTCCAACGGAAGCCTCGGCCAGGAAGAGTCATCCGAGACAAGCTAAGGATTTATGCTCACTGCACAAACCACCACAAGTAAGTTTTCACAGGAACAGTGCTCCAGAGCAGACGGTCACCCAGTAGCAGCACCTCTCAGAATGCCAGGGTGCTGGGACCCTTCGTCTTGGTCTTAATTGAATACCTTGAATACTGTCTCTGTAGTCAGCATTCTCTCTGAGGGATGCAGAGGACTGAGAGCTTTTGTAAAGTGAGCCTTTCATCTCTAGGATTTACTCAGGAAGGGTTCATAAAATGCTAATTGTCTAGTCTCTTCCTCAAGCAACACGTTTACTGAGCACTTTGGCTGTGCCCATCGATGTGATGATGCCCACAAAGATTGTGTGTGTGTGTGTGTGTGTGTGAGAGAGAGAGAGAGAGAGAGAGAGAGAGAGAGAGAGAGAGAGAGAGAGAGAGAGAGAGAGAGAGAGAGAGACCTGAGCCAAGACAAGAGACCCAGTCTGGTGCTCTGACCCCCCCCCCCACAGAGCTTAAGAAAATAAGTGTCTGTGTCTATGACACAAGTGCATCTGGCCTAGGCTGGTTGGTGTCCCACTAGGTATCTGAAAAGGAGTACGCAAGGGGAGGCACACTAGCTTCAGGGATATTTCCATATTTCAGAAACCTCAACTCTGCTAGGTGTTGAAGGGCTTCCTTTGGAGGGAAAGGGGTTCTGAAAACATAACTCACTGTGGCACTGTGAGCTTAGCCTTCTCTTTTGACCAGAAATACTGGGTATCATCACAGTTCTCTTGAAAACAGGTAAGTCAATTACTGGTAATGTTTGCCAAGTTTTCTTTTTAAATTTAAAGCGTATAGACCATAGGGGAAATTTTTTAACCTGGATCTAAAGCAAAGACCAACTGGTCAACTGTTTCTTACATCACTTCCTGTTTAAGGCAGAGGAGGTTACCCTGGGAAGAATTCTTCCTCTTACTCCAAAGAAAACCTGGAGGCAGGGACTGCCTCCTGGCTCCTGTCAGACCTCTATCCAGGGCCTATCTTGGCTGATCAAGGGGAGGGAAGCACAAAGCTGCTGTGGTCGGATTACACCATACGTTCATTCTCTGACCTTGATGAGACAGAAGCCAAGCCTGTTCATTCCTCATGATAAGATGCTTTCAAAGACTCACTGTAAGCAGAGGTGGCGCCAGGGGCCGTTGTCTTCCCTGTAGATACAAGTGCCTATTGTAGGGAGGGAACGCTGTCTTGGGGACAGGCCAGAAGCTTTCAACATCCCATCTGCTCAGCAGGAAGCTCTGTCCCTTACCTGACAGTGACTGACTGCTTTATGGCCTTGCCTGAAATTATCTGATCACCACACAAGGCAACATTGTATTCCTTGTCTATGGCAGTCCCCGAGGCAACCACCCAAAAGATGGCCCCCAGCCTCAAGAGAGAAAAATTGCTCTTGGCACCTTCTGTCCCTATTGGAAACCACATCAGTCTGTGGCCTTTGTAACATAGTCTGTATCCAGGAAAAGATAGTAATACCTATACGTGCTGAGAAGGATGTGTATGCCCTTACCGAGGGTCCCCATGGAGGCCCATCCCAGGTCTCACACTAGTGTTCATGGACATTCTCATGGGAAGGCCTCACTTAGATCCTGGGTACCTTAAACTTAGGTCAGTGATCCAATTTATATTCTTTGTGTATGACAAGGGTCTTGTAAGTGCCTGGTGTGTACATGAAACATGGTGCTCCTGATGGTCTATAGTTATAATTCTTGCCTATCACATCATAAAATGTTGTAGAATTCTACCATTCGCTATCACAGGACCTCCAACAATCCCTCCCTACCCAAAATACTCCCCCGCTTCTCTGGGAAGCCAGTCAGAACCTCTTGAAAGGAGTTCCACCAAGCTCCTATCAAAATAACCGCCTCCTCTCATTAAAAGAAAGAAGACTTTCATAAACTACTACAATAATGATAAAAACCAAGTTAAAGGTCTTTTTCCTTCAAATATGTAAAGAAAGGATACTCTTGCAAAATCTCTTCCTTGTAAAAAGTGTCATGTATACAGATAACCAGGCACAGAGCTAAGAGAAACACCTGCTCCCCACTCTGAGAAACCATGTATCCTGTCTTGTCTCACAATATCACCAGTTAGAAGCAGCACTATTGGCTGGTGCACTTAAATTTATATGAGGCCAAAGAAGACAAAAGTACAGAATCACTTAGTAATAGACATATTAGCTCATACTAATCAGTCTTGACCAACAGTCTGAAATAAATATCCTAGATTCAAACAGGAGCTGGCCGGAAGCTATGAGGTCATGGTGCTTGTACTTCCATAGCCTTCTGAGGTTTGCAAGCTCTGTGGCTTCCCCTGGATGTCAATGACAGCACCCTTGTTGCAGAGTTCAGCCTCGTGTCCCACAGAGTATTGGCATCTCTGTTATATCTTCCTGATAGTCATTTGTCACCTACTCAGACACCTTCACGTTTCTCATGCATTATGGATTCTTTCCAACCTCACAGAGCCTGAGCCCCTAAAACTAATTTAGGAGAAGTCCTCACAGCAACACCAGCAAGTGCCTCTGTCCTTGTTGGAAGATAACCAGTTATAGGTGCTGGCAGACCTTCCATTCCCTGAAATCAAGTGTTGACACAGAAACTGCTTTGTGGCCATTCTGTGTATGTTTCTGGGGTGGAGCTGAGGTCCTCAGCCACACTTAGAACCAACTGAAACCTAGTGGATGTTGAAGCAAAATTGAGCCTTTTGGGGTTCAAATTCATTTATTATTGGCAAAACATGACTTCCTGTTTTTCAGAAGAAGTTTTTTAAAAGCTCATAAAAAAGGTTCCTGAGGTTTCTTGGACATCAAATGACTCTTACAAAACAATATTTTGATGAGTTAAGTGTAAATGAATCAGAAACATGTGGATTAAATTTCCCTTAAAATACACAGGGGCTTTGAAATTAAGGGGAAAAAAATGTTTGGCAAAACAGGGCCTGACTTTTACCAAACCCAAAACCTTTGAATTAGATTTGGAGACAATGGACCAACTACATTCTCAAGCACGTTAACTTTCGCTGGGAATGATCAATGACTGAAGTGTATCATCCCCCTTCCTTTTCCCAGACTTCCCACTTCACTAGAGAGGTTTCTAGAACATGACTGTTTTCTGTCTGGAACTCAAGACACACCTCCCATCTGACATCTCCCACCTCCTATATCCAGGATCTTCCCATTCCAACATCCCTCCTCTGACTCACTTCCTCCTCCTCCCATGGCAACAAAGAGAAGATGTCAGGCAGGAAAAGAACAGCCAGAAAAGATGAACTCCAGATACATGGTTTGGCTGCTAGTGAAAATGTCTCACCACAAGTGAGACAGAGCAGCATAGATAATCTACCAAAAAAGTTTCTCTCCAGAAAGGGACATTTGCTAAGATAACCAAAGGCCACCAGGACTTGACATCAGCCATTAAAAATGGCAGGTTGACCAAGCCTCCAGACATCACTTTCTAACAGACTACATACTCCTCCAGGATTGGTTTCTCATGGACAGATAATATACATTCTTCAGGAATCTGAATTCTCAATACAGTACTCTGGGTTTATGTGGGAACCCCTTCCCAAGAAAGTGTCTTTGTAATCAAAAGTCCTCTGTCTCATTCCCTTGCCCATCAACCAAGTAGAGCAGTATATGGTTGGGGCAGTCTTTATTACCAGTTCCTACCTCTGAGGTCTATGAGTTCTTTGAGAACCTGTTCAATTAGGTCTCTGGGCTGTGCTGGTTTGTCTCTCCCAAGAGAACTATGTACATAGAAATCATAGAAATCAAACCATTGCCAAGCAGCTTGGAAAAACAGCATTCCCTACAGCAATGCTGTGTTTCAGGTCTCCCTCCAAGCCACCAGTTCCTCACATCCCACCCTTCTTCCTCCAGTCTCCAAGGGCACATTCTGCCCCAGCCTGCCAAGGAGAAACTCATAAATGCAAGCACGTGCTTTTCTCCTTCTCCACGGCTGGCCTTTAAAACAATTGTTTAATAGTAGCTTACAAAACAGTTTGCTGTGGTCTGGCTAAATTGATACCCACCCATGCCTATTTTGCCCACACTCTAAAGCCCACAGTACCTATAGTTAATGATGTCTTCATCTGTTTTGTATGTAGCTCAACTAAGCTGAATCCCACCTATAGCAATGAGTTGATATTCTTCTGTGAAAGCCACTGCCAACACAAACTGCCAGCATCCTTCAGAACTCAAACCTGCTCAAATCAGTTGGCATTCTCTTCTGAATCATTTACTGCAAAAGCTAATTTACATGCTGCAGGGGGTTAGAATGGAACAGAGGAAGAAGGACTACATGGGGGGGAGCCATTTAATGATTTATCAGAACACAAATGCAGACCTCCAAGAGGCCTGCACACAGCAGTGTAGCCTCTTACAGATGTGACGGGAAAGCATCTGATGCTCAGCCAGGAGGATATTCTGAGAGTTCTTCTCATAACCTCAGAAATTTGGTCTAAGATTGTAGTTCCCAAACCCAACTCATCATCCAAGTACCTTGGCAAGATCTTTATACAGGTTCCCAGACCTTGAGCCCAAATGAAGGGAACCCTGAAAACTGTACTTTAAAACTCCTATGTTATCCTACCAGCCTGTCTTCGGCCACACAACTTTCGATCAGCCTCTGTAAGAGCAAAGACTACTGACCTAGGAATCTAGGGTTTCCATACCTGCAAACAGCGTTTTCCTCTGGGCAAAGCTGTCTCCGAGTTTCTCTGAGCTCCTCTTTTGAAGACTGGGCTGGGCCATTTTTTCTGTTTCCTCTCATTAACCCATCCAGATGGGGCCCCACAGGACCATTTAGAAACAAGGTCTTTTTTCCCACAGAGAGGGAAATCCTTATAGCTTTGCTGACACACACCGAAAGGTTCTTCTTGCATGTGGCATATGTTCCCCCCTAGTTTAAACACCCTATTCTCATCTAAAATGGCGACTGAGAAAATGAAAAAACACTGCTTCCATATGAACAAAAATATAAAATACAACGTCATGACCCCATTTTTCCTCTCAGGTTGGCAAAGATATTTTAAAAGATAAATGGCCATTGTGCTTAAGGGCATGAAGAAATGAGTGCTCTTACAACAGAGCTGTCAGCAGCAGATTTTTCAGACTGTCTAAATAACGTCAATGTCATCAGAATATGTGTATTATTTATCAGAGTAAAAAAATAAAAGAGTATCACCCAAGACCATTAGGTGCCTCTGTGAATAAAAGCGTTTACTATCAATAGTTATGATCTGAGTTTGAGCCCCAGGACCAAAACCAATCTCTTCAAGGATGCCCAAACCTAAGTGGCTTTTAGTAAGAAGATGTGTTTCTTGTTCACACTTCTGTCCGCCATGTCCGGGACCTCTGCTTTACAGCCTCATTTCAGCACTCAGGTCTTTGTGACAAGCATCATCAAGCTGGGCATGCACATGTGTCCGTAACCCTAGCCCAGAGGAGACTGAGGCAGGATGCTAACAATTCATCAACAGTCTGAGCTACATACCAAAAGACTGTGTCTGCAAAAGTAAAAACTAAACGAGATGGCTCTATTCCTCCCCTAGCAGAGGGAACGAGCTTATCATCTCATGGACAGTTCCTCGGCATCTACCCAGAGGTCTAAACATGCACATGGGCACACAAGACATCACACTAGACATGTCCTCCACCACGTTGGAGAACAAGAGCACAGGCACATGAACTCTCTTCACAGGGAAGAGCACCCCAGGAAACATTGGAGATCTGATGAGAAACCATACAACGTACACACACACCTTCACCCAGTGATTCCAGTGTATGTAAAATTAAGGCTTTTGTTACATAATTTATAATGGCAAAATATTGAAAACAGCATTAATCCATAAAACTGGTGGACTGACTAAATAAATTACATTACGTTTCTATAACTGGAAATTCAGCATTCCTGTATAAGCAAAAGAAACTACAATAACCCAAGACCATGTATACACTAGCTGAAAAGATCTGTGTAGATGGTTTGAATCTATAGTCAAAATGCTTTATAGATCATTCACAAACTAAAATTTAAAAATACTAAATGTTGACTGAAATGAATTATATAGCTAGGGAAATTTTTCTTTTACTTCTTTGTTTCTTTATATTTTCCTGGAACTTTTTTTCTCTTTTGGCAGTCATCATATCTTACTATACATACGTGTGTGTGTGTGTGTGTGAGAGAGAGAGAGAGAGAGAGAGAGAAAGAGAGAGAGAGAGAGAGAGAGAAAGAGAGAGAGAGAGAAGGGTGGGGAGGGAGGGAGGGAGGGAGGGAGGGAGGGAGGGAGGGAGGGATAAACAAGGCTTCCTCCTAATGGTCTCTTAGGATGATCCATATAATGAAGGCGCTCTTCTGGGGCAGTCCTGTTTTGTACACGGTATGTTGTTTAGGAGCATCTAACTGACCACTTGTCCTGTCTTCTTCCACTCCTCTCTCTGCCTCTTGAACTCAGTCACAACTATGTCCGTGGCTCTATTACACTTTTCATCATCAACCTACATCGATCAAGAAAGAAAATCAAATTGGCTGGAACTCTCAGGGACAAGCTCGTGCACCAGTATCTGCTGCAGCCCTATGGGCAGGAAGGCCTAAAGTCCAAGTAAGTGCCAAGCTGAAGTTACCTTAGGACCACGTGGGCAGGAGCTACGTAAATATGAAGCAGGAGTTGCCCTTTTTATTGAAAGCAACATGATCGCTACCCACTCACTGGGGCGTAAGGAGTTAAGAGTGAGATAAGCAGTCTAAGGGGATTTCAAATCGTTTGGGGAAATCTCTAGGCAGGTCCCTGTCTATCCCCATGTTTCCATTTAACTGCAGAGTCAAACAGTACACAAAGTATTGGCATTTGAGCTCAGTAACCATGTCTCTTCCACCTCTACTGTTGTAGAAAGTTATGCCTCCCCTTTCATCGTTCTCTCTAAAGCCTGAGGTGGAGAAAGAAGCCCTAGAAAAGGCCCACAGTTCAGACATGAAGAGTCAGTTTGGCCCCTAACTATATAACTTTGGCATATCACTGCTGAATCTGTTTTATCTATCTGGACAAAAGAGGGGGGCTTGTATTCCAGGATCCCTGTGACCCTTCAGACAACCTCCCTCAGTCTCTCCTAGAGACTAGCAACGCTGATGTCCCAGCAGAACGCAGTACTGAACCAGATTAAGAAGGGCCTGGCCAAGGGCAGAAACACCGTAGTCCCCAAGCAAGGCCTCTTAGAACAGGCATGGATGCTGTGCAGATCAGGGGCGTTCCCATTGCATTTTTAATGTTTACCAAGTTTAACAAAGCTGTAAACTTGGAGCAGGTGGCTTGCACTCCCACAGCTGCCCACAAATATTTGTGCTATAATTGGTCAGTGCTTCACTGCAACCTTGGTGGCTTGCATTTGGCTTCCAACTGTATGTACAATGGAACAAAACAGTCTGGGAAGTCACTTACTGAATCTCTTCAGCCCACCCCAGATCTGGTTTTCACATCCTGGTTTTTTCTGTCCACTGCATATACACAGCTTTTACTTCTCCTTCTTTGAATCCTGCCTGTGTCCTCAGGACCCATGAAAGTTTTGTCACTGTCTATAACCCTGTAGTTCATGACTGGCATGTTAAATTCTCACCCGCCATCCTAAGCAGGATGCCTACGGTTAGCCTGAGATTTGCCACAAAATGATTATATGACCTAGGCAAATCCTGAATCTGCTAGTCTCAGTCTCAAGCCCTGAAACACGGCACTCAAGTGTTACTCTGTGTTTGCTATGGTCCTCTTCTTAGGACTTAAGTGCAGTAAACCTCCTGCTAGTTTTAATAATGATCTGCAAAGATATTTCTAGCATATATAAAAGGCTCACTTCCCAGCAGTGATTGGTTGTGACAGCTTAGAGTCCCTGAAACCAGAAAGAGCTTGGGAGCTGAGCCTGTGCAGTGTCAAGAAGAAAAACTTAGAGTAATGCTTTTTGTCCAGTAGGTCAAGATGTCAGTCCTTACTCTATTTGAGACAAGTTCTATCATATAACCTCTCTGAGCCTCAGTCTCCCCTCAAGCAGGACACAGTAAATGAGGTCATCCATGTCAGGTTCCGGGTGCACCATAAATACTGAATAAGTAGCCATTGCCTTCCGGATCCTCTGCTGAGCACTAGGCTGTGGTGGAAGAGGGGAATTATTGTGCCTAAGAATGATCTTGTTCACACTTCTTTGTGTCTTAAAGAATATGGTTTTATAAAAGGCATACTGAGAACAGCATAAAAACCAAACCAAGCTGGCCAGCGTGTATGATGGTCAGAGTATCTTTGAGTGAGCCTGTTTCCCCAGCAACCAAAAACATAGTTGTCTTCACTGTTTACACCAGCACTATGGCCACGCCTCCACAGCCTTGTTCTTCGGATACCTGGAGTAACTGGCTCTGGCTGTGGTACACTTTGCCACCCTGCGCATCTGCTGACTAGGTGAAGTGCCTTTTATGGAGCTTTCTCTGGGTATAAAGCATGAATACATGCATCTCTAATTATAAATCTAGATACACAGCTATAAATAGTTACATTTTACTTTATACATCGGTACTATTCTTATGTATATTATATGCATACATAATTATTGTATGCATGGTATTAAGATGGTTTAGAACAGTGGTTCTCAACCTGTAGATCCCAATCCCCTTGGCAAACATCTGTGTCCAAAAATATTTACATTATGATTCATAACAGTAGCAAAATTGCACTTATGAAGTAGCAACAAAAATAATTTTATGATTAGAGGTCACCACAACATGAGGAACTGTATTGAAGAGTTGTGGCATCAGAAGAGTTGGGAAGCACTGGTTTAGATTCAGAAGAAAAGAGGCCTGATTCCAAATCTGACCTGTCACGAGTGCATGGCTAAACTTCAGACCTTAATGTAACATTTTGGTCTGTTTCTTTCCTAAGTGGGGTAATAACTTATCTCTTCCATCCCAGACCCTGGAAGCGCTGACTCTGTGCTCTGCCATCTTGGCCTATACGTTGCTAGGTGGGGACTGTCAGACGACTGAGCGGACTGTTTAGTCCCACATCTAGTGCTCGGTTTCTGCTACAGAGCAAGAGCTCCCAGCGAGTCTGGCTGCGGGTCTCCAAGGAAGCACGTGGTAGTGTCAGCAGAGCAAACGTCTCAGAAAGGATGAAAGGAAAAGATAGGAAGTGATTTCAGTCTTTGGTGTCTCTTTTCCTTCTTTTATAAGCCTCTCGGGCCTGGCTCTGTTCTATATCTGCTAATTCCTTGCTACAGCTTAAAGCCATATTACCTCAGAAGAGAATAGAAAGTTCTTGAGGCTCCTATCTGGAGCAGCCAGGAAAGGATCTGACTCAAGCAAATCACAGTCTAGTCCCAGTTAGGTCTACATTAGGAGGATGCCAGAAAGTGTTTCTGTTAAGACCATGGAATGATTATCCTCTCAGAATTGCCGTGAAGGCTGAGAAGATTCAAAGTCTCTGGAAGGATGTCACTGTGTGAGTGGGAAGTAAGGTGTGTCAGCCTCATAGGAAGCATGCCAGAAGCTGCTGCTCAGATATCGCCTTAGCATCCGAGTTCACCAGCTCCTGTCTCAGTGGTCAGTCAATACCAGCACCCACACATGTCTTGATTCTTTATTTAACCGGTTATAGAAATCCTTGTATCACTCTAGCAACCAGACAAGAGGCCAGGACTCCTTGCCCTCCAGGGTAGGCATTTTAGAAAATGTTGAGTGTTCAAGCCAAGAATACGCTGCACCTGGAACACACACTCATCACAGACTATTTGACAGAAACTGGAGAATTGGTTTGGAGAAGAGAGGTTAGCTTAGGACTTCTGCTGCCAAGAAAAATTGGGCAATCTTGGCCTATAACACTTCAAAATGGCAGACATACAAGGGGTTGAGTTTAAAAGATAAATTTCACTTTATATTCACCTGGTCCCGCCTTGTGAAGGCCAAGATGGGTAACCTCAGGAAAAGAGCTGTGGTGAGGGGGTGGCAATCAGACATTCCTGCCTCAGGAAGGCTGGACGAGGGAGGACTGACCCCATCACACTGTACGTCTACCAACCATTGTCTTCAGTCCTGTGTCCTCTACACTGCAGAGCCCGTGCTCTCAATGGTCACCAGCCAAGTACCTTCTTCAAACCACTAAACGACCACACACAGAGGCTGAGCTGAAGGGGGCGGGGGTGGCAATATCTGGCTTCTCTCAGAAAATCCCGAGCTGTGGGTCTCCTGTGGGCTTGGCCTCAGCTTCATGGGAGATGGTCTCTTCCTGCACATGCCAGAGGACAGGAGCACTTACGAAGAAATGATCACCGCTAGGGAATCAGTTCTAGTTCTATCTGGTCATAAATGTCTCCAAAGACTTTCAATAAACAGAAGCAACATCTGGATGAGAGAAGCCAACCCGTGTGGGAAAGTGACAGATCCCAGGTGCACTCTCTCTCCCTCCCTTCCCCTCCTCCCTCCTTCTCTTCCCTCTCTCTCTCTCTCTCCTCCCTCCATTACCCTCACACACACACAGTGTCTCACTGTCTCTTGGTCTACTTCAGTTCCATTTTGAGGGGGTCGAGAAACAGTAGGAAAGAAGAAATGATGCCTCTCATCAGATTAGACATTCTCATACAGGGACCTCAGGGAATCAGTGTCTGCTAAGAATTCTGGGCTTAGTGACATTTGGAGGGAATCTTGTTTCATCCCTTGCCCTCATTTAGAGTCTGTGTAAAGCCACATAAACCAGAGGCTGTTCCATGTTTACTGGCCACAATTCAGTCTGTCTGAACGTTTAATTTTATGCTAATGCTGAGGCTTGCCGCAGTAGCTGTGGTAGATATTACCTTATATGACCTTTGGGGTGACACCGTGAAGGGCGGACCTCCCACTTTACAGGTAGGGAAACTGAGTCTTGGAGCGTTACTTTATTTACCCAAGAATTGCACAACTAGAAATGCAGAAGCAAGGAAGTACCTGGCATCCTTCTGAGTCCTCCCCCACAGCCTTCTGCAGTGTTCTGTCCCCCAGTCCAGCAGTGAGCTGTCATAATTACAGTAATGGTGGTAGTTACTTACCATCTGGCCACAGTACAGTGTACATGCCCTTGACGTTCTTGAGCAGTATAAACACCAGGCCTTCAAGAGCTCGGTAACATGAAAGTGTTGGTGACAAGGTTGGGAGGAGAGAACTGTAAGGTTCTTGCCTTCAAAAACATTATCTCTGTAAGTCCCCAAAGAAAGCAGCCTGGAGCCAGTTCCACAGTGGGGTTCAGAGTCTGCCTTGAGGGTCATGGGTTCCACTGATGCTTGAACCTCAGCTCTTCATCTGCTTCTCCAGCGGCAGACAGAGATGTAGCTGGGGCATTTCAAGGCCCTTATGAACCACACATCTTGCCTAGCCTCAGAAGAAATCAACATTTTTCTTCTTTGTCTTCAAACTGCTTGTTTCTTTTTCAACTCTCTTGAGCGTAACTTTTGCTTCGATTTCATCCTCATTAAATGTTATGTCAAAGAACAGCAGTGATACCTGACTAACTAACTGCATGCTGATAGAAAGGTATCCTTTGATCCTAGTCAAACAAAAAGGTTCTGAAGACTCCAGTTCACTCCCAGGCACTGACTTTTAAAATAGCTCCATGTCCCTTTTGGAACAGACTGTAAGATGCTGTTGCGTGGCTGGACTCTGAGCTTGCCTATTGTGGAAGTCCTAAGAACAGAACTGGACACAGTATTACCAACTGCTTATCATCAGTGAATACGGAAGCACTGTGTTTAGGGTTTGGATACCAACAGACCTAGTGAAAAGGAGTGTGGCCCTGGGCCAGCACACTCCTAACTTCTAAGTGTTTTCCTTCAGTGCCAGGGACAGTAGTTGGTACCCAGCCAACTGTTTAAACTGTAGTCAACAAGACATACAAACCACCTAAGGGTTTCTGTTTACCTGACTGTCGGGATCATTCTAATTAATTCTTCAAAAAAGGAAGGAGCGAACAAATAAACAAAGGAACAAACAAACAAACTTAGTAAAAGTTGTATACTTGTTAAAAGATGGCTATCTAGAGGAAAAATATTTTAAGATGCCAACAAGAAGTCTCTTGTATGATGTACCTGCCTAAAAGGATTTCAGCTCCTGTTGAATGGCTCAGTACAGCTCCTAAATGAGTCTACCCCAGGAATCTATATCTCCAATTATAGGAATGGCCTCTTTACATGAGGCTAAAGGGATATTTCATGTCATTTCTACCCTTTCTTTAAGAAAGGTGAGCAGAATAAATCTACACCCTGTGCTCTGTAGCAAGTTTCAATCTTCTCTTCTGACCTGATGACCCTTAGAGTTCTTCAGATGCCCTAGTTCCAGCCTGCTTACACTAGATTCCCAAACCCTGGCATCCGCTGAGGTATAGGTAGCCTCGTAGCTCATGGGGTCGTCCTTCCATTTGTTACCCAGCCAGTATTAGGTGAAGAGGTCTGAACAAGAACAGGAAATGTGCCATTAGCATGAGCTAACAGCTTCAGATCTCTGCTAACTTCAAAATGAAAGATACTGTTCTTCAGCCATGCTCACTGTGCATGTGTAAGATTGAAGATGCTTGTATCTGCTACTGAAATATTGCTTTCACAAGTTTCCTAAGCCCCTTGCTTATTTTTCCATTGGGATAGTAAATTTCTCTTATTAAAAGCACGTAATTTTTCTCTAATATAAGTCGATTTCCCCCTCTGACATCTATCATGTATATTGAACTATATTTTCTAGTATCTTACTTGCTAATTTTTCAGATATTTCACTTTTAGAATATTATTTTGACATAAAGTTTTTCTTTTTCATCCTGTTCTTTATGGTTTCTTCCATTCCACTATATCATTTAAATGTGTGTGCATTTATATTTCTGAGAGCCGATGAATGCACACTGCCATCTTCTTCTAATTCCCCCCCCCCTCTGTCCCCCCTCCCTCACCCCCCCTCTGCCCCCCTCCCTCATCCTCACTCTGCTCTTGCTCTCCTTCCTCCCTCTGTACTGAGGACTGAACTCATGACCTGCTTCCTGGGAGGTACTTACCACTGAGCTATACAGCCAGAACACTTAGATTAACATCTTTAATCTATCCGTAAGCTGGAATGTGTTTATGTGCAGTAGTGTGTAAGGAACCGCAAGCTGTCAGACGTAGAATGGATATGGGAGAACCTGCCAACCATGCAAGCCTCGGGGTAGGTTTTTAAATATCAAGAGAAAATCAGACTATTTCTTTTTTTAAAAAAGCAGAGCCTAAAATGAAAACCTCCTTTACCTAGATTAAACTGTTGGGGCAGCTGCAGCCCTTTGGAAAGTTATTTGCAGCCCCTCAGGAGGAAAAGCAAGCTGGTTAGAAGCCCCACATAGTAAGAAAGCTACCTGGGGACTTAGGAGCTGGGCTGTGAGTAGAAGGAAGGTAGCACTTTAAACACTAACAGTTGGTCTGTCTAAGCTCCAAGAGGACACCAAAGAAAGCAGGAACACAGATATATGTGACTGAAGGATTTATTAAAAATGATCACACTCCAGATCTGAGAGAAAGGGGAGGAAAACTTGCAGAGAGAAAAGGCCTCAGGGACTCCAGAGAGTGCAAACTCATTCATAGAAACTTAGAAGCTTTGAGAGTTGTGTGACCCTTGTTGAATTTTGTGTATTTTGTGGCTCACGTTGAGATTGTAGCTGTAACAGTTTGTATGGCATGGCCTAAGTAAGTCATTGTGTGCATATCTGAGAAGGTAGTAAAGGTGCCAGGTGGAATAGTCCTCACCTCCCTTATAGTCCTTACCTGAGCAAAGCTTGTCACTAAGGAGCTGGTGACACAGCCCAGGACCTAGGAGGACTAAGGGATGTGAAGGAGCAATGCTGTCCAAACGGACAGTGTGTTCGGTTCTTCCTTCTCTGTGGGAGGTTGTTGCTAAGGCTCCCTCTGCCTGGGTGCATCCTTCCCCTGTAAAGCACAGCCTGCAACTTCCTCAGTTCTAAGAGCACCTTCACCTCGCAGATGCATGCCTGGGGCAGCTTTGGTTGAAAGGGCAGAAAGGGCCACTTCAGTCTGTTCACCAAAATGTTTCCTTTCAAAAGAACTCACATCTGGGTTAAAAACTCTTTACTCAGCATTGCAGGAGTCAAGAAGGCACCTTTTATCCAAAGGGAACTCAGAAGGTGACAGCCAGAGACTTACTTGGCTCCCTTCAAACCCTAGTGTGCTTAACCCCAGCTGCACTATTGGCTTTCAAACCCCAGTACCCACACCACACCCCAGAGCAATTAACCCAAACCTCTGGGCTGAAGCGATTCTTAAAGCTCCCTAGATGATTCAAATATGTGACCAAAGTTGGGAAGCCCTGGCCTTCCATAAACCCTGGAACACGGGTCCCAGATGATTCACATCTTTGATTTCCCCATCCAGGCTCCAGGCCATTTTGCCAAAGGTGTGAACGTGCCCTGAGCCTGTGGGAATTCTCCCGCCTGAGTAGAAGACTAAGAGCCGGCCTCCCAAAGCTTCCTTGTTTGTTTTGTTTTAAGTCCCAGATTAATAATGTGCAGATTATAGGATTATGACATGATTTTCTATTTTACAGTGACTTGACGTCTTACACCAAGATGCTGGTGGAGACACAATATCCCTGATGCTTTCTGAGGGCTTTCTATTTGTCCGTAGCTCCTTTCAGCTCACTTCCAACAGCTGCAAACTTTCTGCATAGCTGCCATCATGGCTCTGGTCTGTCCCCTCTCCCACTTCCTTGGGGACCCTCTATTAGGCATGGATTTCCATCTTTTCCTGTAGGATGGTTTCTTCATAGTATTAGCTAACATGGCTGTGAATGGCTGGTTCTAAAACTCAGGGCAGGAAAGCTAAATATACAGGTGGTTCTTTTTGACTAGGAAAAGGCAGCTGGTCTTCTTTGTAGTTTGGTGATGGAAATGTATCACCTTTAGGAGGTGACAAGTTCTACTCCAGTTCATTCCTGATGATGTGCTTGAGTCCTGAATCTGTGCTTCTTGGCATCGGGAGGTGGCTTATTCTGCCTACAGAGCCCACAGCAGAAACCTGTGCACCGGCTGCCAAACACCAGCAACTGCTCTGAAGGCCACCCCGTCCACGCTCCTTTTTACAACAGTGCTTAGAGCTGTGGCACATATTGCCTTTGACAACTATGGACCTAGGAACAGAGGCTAGGTCACATGGGACATCCTATTCTTTTACCTCAGAGGGTCATACAGAATACCTGGTGTGATACGGAGCACTGTCAAACATCAATAAAATGGAGATATTTCTCTACTTGCTTTAATGGATTTCAAGAAGTATCCAGGGAGCCATGACCATAAAGAAATCGACCTACTTCAAGTGTAGCTTATAGACTATCGCATACTTACATTTGGAAAAACTCATGTTACTCGCACTCTGATGTACAGGGAATGTTCTTGCCCCACGCTGCCTCTACCTGCTTCACACAGGTCAAGCTGGGGAAAGATGCCTCAGTCTCCACAAAGGAAGAGACAATGAGACTCTGAGAACAGCACAGGAGCCTGGAAGCCAGGGGAAAGGGGAGAGGCGTTCTGGTTTGGGATCTGGAAAAGTCTAAAAGTTGGAGGCCACTGTGTTTATCCAGAAAGATAAGCCATGCTTCTAGGAAACATTTGTGGTATAGGAGGCCATTTAAGGCCACCAGATAAGCTTACAGAGCTTTGGATGTACACAAGTTCCAAGTGCATTTTGTCCTGGACGTGGCAAATCGCACAAAGGCCTAGAATATAGGACGCCTGTGGGGGGAGGAGAGAGGCCACAAAGATACACTAGCACCAGACCACAGAAACTGTTGAAACCCAGGCTAAATTTGATTTTCCTTCGATTTGTGTTTTTCTATGTAATGTGTTTATTATAGTGTGCTTGGCCACACATTTGCATGCTCTAGTGATTTTTTTGGCTTGGTGGGCAAGGCCTAAGTCTGTTGTAATTGACTTTGTGCAGATATGAGTAAAACCCCTTAATCACCACTTGCCGATTGTGGCAACTGTCCTTTCAATGGGAATCAGACAGTGGACTAGAGTAAAGGCTCTGTGTCTGGTTTCATTTGTGTCCTGTGGTTTGAGTGTGATGTGCCTATGACATGGAGCTTTGAGATAGTTACAGAATTAAGTTTTCTTCAGGCCTCCCCCAGATGAGCCTCTCACCAGTTGGAAGTTAGCAATATCAGTATAAACCCAGGATCCTTCGCTAGGTGCTCATCTTGTCTGCCAGTGTGCTAAGTTATTTTAAGGCATTGGAAGCACATGGTAGAATCCTGTTGTGCAGATTTAGGTGAAACATCGTTCAAATCATGCCCCCCAAACCTACTACATACAGAAAAAAAAATCCATCTATATCCCTAACATGGAAGCTGTGAGATCCCCTGTGCCAAGATAAAACAGTCCTAGCAGGCATTCAGGGGGCTAGATTAAACTCTTCAGACCCTGGGTCTGCCTGCCCTTCAGTGGGTAGAATGTGGGGTGAATGATTTCATCGGCTCCAAGCAGTGGACTTCACCCTAGAGGGGTGAGGGGAAGCCGAAGTTTTCTTCCCAATCTTTCCTCTCTCTTCTGGTCTCCTCTCTGTAACAGCCCAGCCATCAGAACTCAATTATTACTAAATTTCCTATGATAGGGAAAAACCAGGCAGCTACGTGTACTACTGAGGATGAAAAAAGGAAGGGAACATTTGGAAGGAAGCGTTGGGTCACAGTTGAAAGAAGGACCATTGAGGGATAGGAGCGCCCTGAAAAGACCCAGAGCCTTGCCCCGTCCCTCTGAAAGACAGAATTTTCTTTCTTCTGCCTCTCCCACGGTTCTGAAACCTGGCTGGGCCCCTCCGGCTCTAACCTGGCCCTGACCTGGAGGAGGGCAGGGCAGCTGCACACACCAGTTTCCCAGCCCAGCTCCGGAAGCTGCGCTAACAGGTGCGGCCCGGGCAGCGGGGGACCCAGAACCCTGGAGAGCCTGGCGCTGGGGCCAGCGATTCCGCACCTGCGGCGGGATCCCCCTAGGCACTTGGGCTGGGAAGCCTGCACCGCCGCGCTTCCTTAATATTGGGCCCCACTCCAGACGGGACCTCTGCCAAGGGGGCCACAGTGCAGTATGGGTTTGGGTTTGATCAACTATGTATCAACTACGATTTGTTTCTTTGACACACTAAGCGCAAGGCACACCACCCGGCCTTGGAGAGATGGGGTGAGGACAGCAAGGACTAGAGGACAAGTTTGGCTTCCTGGGAACAAACCTCGCTGCAGTCTGGAGCTCCCCTCGCTGTTGTATAGAACAAGACTGCCCCCTAGTGGCCCAAAATTAGTGTCGAATTAGTGTTGAGCTAGAATTAGTGTTGAGCTAGAAGAGAGCCTGCTTGAAGCGCACTTGCACATTAACATACGTTATTTGTTCTGGCTCCTATTCCTCCTCTATCTTGCCTTCAATCACATTGTTTTCAATCTAGAAGCCTACCGGAAGTGGTCGAAAACCTATCTAGACCTACACATTTAATATCTGCATTCTAGACCGAATTCGGTTTCTGAACTTGCAGTTTGCTGTCTTTCCCTCTGAGTGTAGTTCTTCTGACTGTGTGGTTACCTTTAATGTTTCCTGTAATGTACGCTGTACCGGCTGTGGACGAGTAAGAGAATAAAGAGCGAGACAGTCATCAACCCTCCTATCTGGGTGAGGATAAGCAGCCACAACTGCCCTATCCAAGTCGAGGCCCAAGAAGTGCAGGGAATTGTGGAACACTTTGAGGGTCTCTTGTACCTGATCTAAAGAACAAGCAAGCCGACCAAGAAAAGGAGTCAAGGGGCTGGAGAGACAAGTTCTGTTCTTACAGAGGACCCAGTGTGATTCCTGGCACACACACTGAGGAGTTTCCAATCTCCTGTAGCCCTGGCACCGGGGACTCCAGTGCCCTGTCTGGCATCCATAGAGACTGGCATTGGTGTGTAAATACTACCCCCTCCATGCACACAAAAAAAAAAAATTTAAATTCAGTCTTTAAAGAAAAAGACACAGCAGCAGCTGGGGACAGCATATGGAGAAAGCTCCACACAACAAAGACAGAGTCCTGAGATTAGAAAAACTAACCAGGGGCACAGCAAAGGGAGAGGGAGCGGCAGACAGGGGCTGGGGTGGGCAGAAGGTAGGGTGAGCCTCTGTGGAACTGGGGTGTTGACAACAGGGCCAGCTTAGGGGGACTTCAAATGATGTTCTAAGAGCCAGGTGAACGGTGTGCTCAACCTTCTGTCTGTTCAGGATCGTTCTAAATTAGGCATTGAACTTTGCTTTAGGCTAGTTGTTAGGTCTGGGCAGCCTGGCTGATAACTAGTTAGGGCAAAGGAGACCTAGGGTTCATCTAATCCGTCTGTTACTCCATCCTCTGGACAAACTCGGGGTCTGAGAGCTAGATCTGGGGTCTTTTTAATCTTCCCTTCAAGGTCCCCCAAGATGCCAGTTAGAACCTGACACCAGCTCCCAAGTCTGCTTCTGATAAAACAACCCCCATAAAAGCACACACAGACACAGAAACAAGGTTACAAAAGGATGTGGTCATTACAATTAGACTTTCTATCCTGGGAATGAGAAGTTTCAAACCCCTGCTTGAATACTTAAGATTACTAAGACCCATAATGAGACATGAAGACCAGACATTGCAGACAAGTAACGGAGGTGGAATGGCCGGGCCACGATGCTCCCCTGGAGAATTAGGAGGGCAGAGGTCTTGACTCTGAATTGACACATCAAATCCCATTTCAATTAACACATAACACTGAGAAAACAGGTTTAGAAATTGGAAAGTAATTCAAACTCTGTAAAAACAAAAGGCAATAAAACGCAGTTGTCCCAATATTTAGATAGTGTAGGTACCCTCAGCAATTCCCGGAAGCTGAGAAGAGAAATAGCTCAGCCTTGGCTGGACCATCTAGCATTGTGTTGAAAAGTCATGACCTATCGAGGAAGATGATGATGAAGACAGGATGGTAAGAATGGCAAAGAAAGATATGGGGTCTTGGCGAGCACCACCCGAAACTCTGACGGAAAACATGAAATAGGAGGTGGTCAACAGGCCAGCCCCTGGCTTACCTGCTTATTAGTTCTGTGATCCTGCCAGCACCACTTAACCTCTCTGACTGAGTCTCGGTGTCCCAGCCGTGCAGTTACAAGAATAGCAAAGCTTCTCACATTGCACAGGGCACTTTAGCCCTGCCGTGAAGGCCAGGCAAGACTGGAGGTAAGGGCATCCCGGCACATATCCGGCCTGCCTCTAACTGGCCCTGTGACTTGGTTAAGTTTTAGTCCCTCTAGACTTTGATTTGTTCATGTGGAACATGAGGCTGCTGCACCCCTGGATTGAAGGAGTCCAGGCAAAGCAAATCCAAGAACCCTGCCTTTCACACCAAAGTGTTCCACAATACGTGACTTTCTCTTTTTCGTCACGGATGGGATTGTAAACATGCAGATTCCTCACCGTGTGCCACTGAGGACGGTATTACATTTAGCATGATATGATGTCACTGGTGATAAGTATTAAAAACACAAGCAGAGAGGACAGAAACCATACTGAAGCACATTGTCCCTCTCTAGACGAAATTGAGGACCCAAGGTCCCAGCAGATGGCCATGCAGATCTCTCTCTCTCTCTCTCTCTCTGTGTGTGTGTGTGTGTGTGTGTGTGTGAAAAACACTAGCAATGATCAATGGCCTCCTGTCAAGAGGGAATAGGTGTCTGGTGAGTGACTGTGAGAATCAGTGATAATTCAGATCTTATCTAACATCTCCACTGAGAGGTAGAGGAATTGCTAGTTAATAAAATCTATAAAGGCACTCTCTGCAAACCTCCAGGGAGCCTCTCTGGAGCACAGAAACTAATGGGGGAAGCCAAGAAATTTTGCAAAGGGTCTCAGAGACCATTCACTTGTTCCAAAAAGAAAAAAAAAGTTGATTCTCTGCCTTAGACCTCCATGCACTGTGTTTTCACAGCCCAGTGAGAGACAAAGCAGTAAATCACTATACCACAGAGAAAGGAGGGTGAAGCTAAGAGAGCCTCACCCAAGAGTTAGAGAAGGTTCAGAACAAGAAACAGCCAAGCAGACTTCAAGTCCTCCCTCAGCTAGGCTGAGACTGGCAGCTGCCGGCTAGTGGGGGCCTCATCTCCCCAAAGGAGGCAGAAGTAAACCCTCCAGCCACTTGATTTGCTCGAGCTGGAGGGAAGATGCCCAGCTTCTTTAAACACGAGGTTCCTTTGAACCTCAGACACCTGTCTTTATCACAGTCTCTTCCTTGGGCTAGAGAGGTGGCTCCTCTCCCAGAGGACCAGCTTTGGTTCCCACCACCCAAATCAGGCAGCCCACCGGCAGGTATAACTCTAGCTCACTGCCACTTCGGGCCTCAGAGAGTGGCCCACACACAGCACAGTAGAGATACCTGTTCACATAAATAGAAATGTAATTATCTTTTCAAGAATGGTAAAAATGTCTCCCCAAATAATAATTTTATAACAGTTTTAAGCGAACCTGTATCTTATTTATCTCAACCATGTCCCCTGGATATTTTAATCCCACTGTACATGTCTGCTTAACACTTTCCTTTGGGGGAAAACATTCACTCCATCTATGTCTAAGGCATTTTTAAAATTCTAAACCACCTTTGCATATGTATCTATTGATGACGCCCTCCCATTAACTGCTCATACCCCACCTGCCCCTGTGGTCCACGGCTGGACTGAAGCCTGGGGACCCCAGAACTGAAAGTAGAGAAGTAGCCAGAGTCGGCATCATACAGGAGGGGTGGAAGGAGGTAGAGAGGTGCAGTAGGAAAGGCAAGTTCTCAGCCATAGGCATTGATAGGGATGAAGGGGAAACACAGACTCGGCAAACAGTAAAGGCAAAATGGGTTTGACTCTTACACTGGCTGTGGGGCCTGGGGAAGCCATCTCAGAAGACTCCCAACTTTCTACTTGTGTGACTGGCTAAATGGCGGTGCTGTCCCAGATGTGACAAGGTTTGAACTGGATCGTTTGACTTTGAAGTGTCTGTGGGGCTGCTAAGTAGAAGTACGTAAGTCCATAAGAAGGACCTGGGTGGAGATATGGCCTCGGGAAGCCATGACTCGTGAATATTAATCAAGGTCACGGGTGTGGGTAACACCCCTAAAGGAACCCACAGTCTAAGAAGATCCCAAGGGCAAAGCATGGGTTCTGGGTGGCAGGTAAGAAAGGAACGGCTCCCATCAACAGGAAGTAGCATCCAGAGATGGGAGAGAACCCAGAGAAGAAAAAAAGCAGTGGAAGCCAGGGGTAGAGGGGATGCTCTGCAGAAAGGGACATGAGAAACGCAGCTCCATAGAGAAGCCAAGAACGACCAGGAGCAGAGCAGTCCCCAGTGGCCATGACAATAACAGCGGACGCATTCTTTAGTCCCGCCTCATTCACACTGTCGCCCGGAGATATTCTTCCAGACTGGAAGCTTCAGGGTAGAGCCTGTAAGGTTGCCAGTCAGCCCCTATGTTACTGAGCTGGCTCCTAAACTTAGAGATTCGGGCCAGGGTCTTGTCCTGTTCTACCTGTAACCCACAAGGAGGAGGTGCAGAGGGGCTGGTACAGAGTACCTACAGTTGATGGTCGAGCATTTGCCTGTCACACTTTGCACTTCTCAGAACCCAAAGGCATGAATACTCTGGCAGCATCTTAATCTAGAGGACGTAACCTAACTCCTTGCAATTAATTCTACATATGAGGAGGACTGGGGCTTGCAAGCAGCAAGGTGGTTTGCATTCGAGTATGCTTTAGAAAGTTAATTTATGTTATTGGCCACCTGATTGTTAGATATCCACACCACATAAAATAAAATAAAATAAATATAACCTGCCCGCGGCTTCTTTTGCATCTGAACCCTTCCCCACTTGCCCTGCCAATAAATGCTGTCTTCACAGTCATCAAGTAAAGGTACACCCTGACATTTGGAATCAAGAGCTCCTTACATATTTGATGAAGTCAATACTGACCTTCAGTCTGTTCTCCCTCCCCCACACCCTCCAGAGGTGGCCTGACTGTTCCCCCAGGAGTCTCCTACTTACTCAGTCCTCAGTCACTACAATGAGATAGTTGCTCCCTCTGCTCTGATGGAGCTGGACTCAGCCCAAGTCAACCCATGTGGTACCAGGCCTAGAACTCTTCTTTCTGTTCTACATTGGATGCTACTTTAGCACATTTATCTCTGGAAATCCGATCTCTGTCAAGCATGGGTCTGATTGTCTCTCTCTACAGCTCTCCTTCATAATGCAGAAGGGACAGCAAACAGAGGTCTCTGTCTCAGGTGATAGCATTCAGGTCTCCTTATTGTTCATATGACATCACGAAGTGTTGTCACCATGGAGGTTGAGCATGGACCAAAGACAGCTCGCACTGTGCAGTGCTGGTCATCTGAAAGTGATCTGCCACAGGATTTCCAGCGGGCAGCCTGGTTTGAATTCCCCTTCCCATCCATATACCCGAACAGTATCAGTAAGAAATGAGAAGCTGTTGGGATTCTGTACCTTAAGCCAAAGATGGCTGCCATTTCCTTCTCATTCAGCTTACAGTGAGCTTTTTATCTTTTCAAATTGTGCTATGGATGCAGTCCCCTTTCTTGAACTGAAAATGTCTAGTTACACAGAAAGAATAAAAACAGCCAGGGGACACACGTGTCATCACATATGGCCACCTTGTCACCAGCAGAGTTGTTACTGCTACAGTGAAATCATCTATTATGTATTAACTATGAAACGCAAACTTGAAGCATTGGAGCCATTGGCTCGTCTGTCATTTCAGAACTCTGAACAAGCTGCCTGTCAGTTCTCTTACCTGTCAAAGAAACTCAAGATGCAAGTGTGTGGTAATGACTCCCCTCTTTCCCTGCTGTAGGTCAGTGCAGCTCAATGGCCAGCCCTTAGAGATGGTGGACGACGGGACCCTTCCAGAACTGAAGCCCCGCCCCCTGCGGGCCGGCCGGACGTTGGTCATCCCTCCAGTCACCATGGGCTTCTATGTGGTCAAGAATGTCAATGCTCTGGCCTGTCGTTACCGATAAGTCACTCTCCGTTCCTGAGCTCCTGGTGGACCTGCTGGACTGCTCTCCACTCTTCACACTTGTAGCGGCCCTATTCCTCAGACACCTTCTTTGGCAACAGCCTGTACTCCCATGCTACTGGGGACAATACAGACTCTCCAAAAGGAGACTAAATGTCATAGTGTGAGCTTAGTTTAGGTAGGTGGCATCTATCCCTAAGGAAAATGTAGACATCCTCTGTTCCTATGCAAAGATAAAGATGTGTGTCTGTTTATGCACAAACAGCTGACAGCGAGCTTCCAGAGCAGTGTTTCCAAACCAGCTGCCTGCGGTCCGACCACACAGCAGTGTAACTCACTGAAACCCGGGCCCTAGCAGAGGATGGGGGAGGGCTTGGGGAGGGGCTGGTGTGCAAATCTAATCCTCTTCTAACTCCTCCTTTGTCTGTTTCCTGCTGCCTCGGGTTTCCTGACACCTCTCTTCCCATAGGGAGCTAATGGGTGAGTCAGCTCTGGCCTGCTGGGTGAGCTGTTTCTATAATTTCCTGGCTGATGTATGAGTGTGTGCATCTGGGGTTCTGACAGTGGCATCCATCACTGGCTAGTCCTCTGGGAACGGGTGCTTCCCAAGTAGAATTACAGTCATGCTCTGCACTTGGTAAGGTTCTATTCCTCTGTGAACTGGATTCCCTCCAGCTTGGAATGGGAGTCAGGTAACAATATTCATTGAGTGCAAAGCAATGTTTTAGTCTCCACAAGAAGACATCATCATTCTTCATGCTGCCAAGGGGGAGAAAGTTGTAGTACAAAGAAAAAGCAGAGGGAAACATCAAACCTGTTCACATGTGCGGGCACACACACACACACACACACACACACACACACACACACCCCAATCCAACAAAGCAATTTAGACCTTGCCCTCAAACTGAAAGGATTTCAAAGACTCAACACAGTAAGAAGGCCTTAGTTGTTTAATTGACCAAAAACTATGTAGAAGAAGAAGGTCTGAATGAAGTCACAGTCAAACCGTTCTGCCTCTTCTCAGGTAGTCTCAGTGCATTTTCCAGGAAGATTCAAGGTGGCCGGTTCTGTCCTGGCCCAGGTGGGTGTACTTAAGCATGGTACAAAGTCATCTGTTGGCACTATTAAGGAAGAATAGAGAACTCGTGTGATAACAAAACAGATAAATGTAGGTGGAAGGCTTCTGAATTGGGCAGGCTTGGGGAAGGCCCTTTACTTAGCTCCAGGGTCTGGGAGTCTTTGGAAACAAGCTGCAGTCACACCGACTTTCTGTGGACATGACTGACCTCAGGGGAAAAAATGACAGGGATGATGCCTCCTTCAAGGAGAAAGGGGACCCTTGACACTCCTAGGTGCCAGATAAGTCAACGACGCCATTTTGCTGTGGACAGGAAGGCCTGGGGAAGCAGCAGGGGCATGTCTAAGATGAAGGATAAGGCTTAGTTCTGTTTGCAAAGTGAGAGACAAGAGGAAGGTTAAACAGCAAGGTGCCCCCAAGACTTTGAGCTTGGAGAGCTGGGAATTTGGAAGAGTGGAGCCATCCACCTGACTCTCCCTCCAAGGAAGACAGTGGCTCGGACTGTGGTCTGCTTATCTTCAGTACAGGAAGAGTCTCTCAACAGACACACTAGGGCATGCAAGCACCGAAGACTGAAGACAGGATGGACCCGTCAATGGTCAGCTTGGAAGCATCTGGAAACGGTGGCCAAGAGACTGCTCACCCAGTGATACTCCCAGGGAGCTTCCCTTCGCAGGCACCTTCACCTTCTATGAAGGCTCCAGCACAGCACAGAAAGTACTGACACTGGAGGTCAGAAGGAAGAGAGAAAGGGAAGGAGGAAACAAAGAGAAAAGCAGGTGGACTAAAGTCAGGAAGAATGTGGGAAGGGAAAAGAGACAGACAGACAGATGGGGTTTTTTTTTTTTTTTCTTGAATATGTATCAGAATCTCTTCCAAGTTCTTGTCTAGGGGCAGCTTCAGGGCCCCTAACAGCAGCAAGGTGATCAGAGACCCTTAATGCCAGGCCCTGGGCTAGTTTGCTTTACATACACAGAAGCCAAATAATAAAAGTTACCGTCGTTATCCCAAGCAATTGTGGGACGTGGGAAGAGTCCCTAGGTTTCCCAGAATCACCCAGCGAAATGGGTTTGTTTGAGGAATTATCCAGAGCCTACTTAGTCACCAAGCTCAGTGGCTTTTCCTGTCACAGACTTGCCCCCTCACCTGGTGGACTGCTCGGTATAGCCAAGACTTCCAAAGCCCCACACAAACACATTTTCTGTAAATAGCGTTAATTCTTCACTAGGCCTCCCAGAATGTGGGGCATTTTTGCCGCCTGTGTCTTTCTCTGAATTAAATGCTGCACCCAAGAGGCTGAAGTTTTGTTTGTTTCTGAGCTAATAAAGGGGGAGGAGGGATGCAATGAAATTTGTCTTCGGAGCCCTGCAGTTCTGTCTTCACAAGTGTCTCCAGGAAGAGGTATTTGCATTTCTCAGAGGGCACTAAGACACTCACCAGAACATCACACTGTGTAGCAGCTTTACCACAGGGCATCTGTCTTGATGCTCTGGGGGAGGAGTGGGAGGAACACTTATTAAACCATTGATGTTGCACTTTTCAGGGACTCTACCTTTTCGCCTTCACCCCAAAGACAGTCTCAGGTAAACAGCCCACAGCAGGGGCGCGATCCCTCGAGGCAGCTGTGGAAGAGTAAAGCAAATCCTCCACCAGGCAGGCCTCTCTGGGTCAGTTTTCCTTCATCAAGCCAGACACAGCAGAGATCATGAGAGACTTAAGAGCCCTTCATTTTAAACCAAAGAATGGTCTCGTGGATATGCGCACTGAAAAAGTAATCACGCGTAATGAGAAGTCTGTGCCTTTTGTTGTGATGGTTTTCTGCTCCTCTTGCCTCTAGGAGTGATTTTCTTTCTCATTTCTTATCACAAAGCCTCAGAATAAATTCTCATTGGGAGAGAAAGTCCCCATTTTTCTAATGCCCTGGAAAAAAAAAAAAAAAAGCTGCCTCTGTGGGATATTAGCATTATCTCTAGCCGGAGAAAGGCTCGAAAATATCAGACTCAAGCAACCGTGAGACTAAAGACCTGGGGCTCCCAAAACCAGGATTTCTTCTGCAATCCTCTCTTCCCTGGGCTCCTTCTGAGTTCTGCCCTTCCTGGGCACTTTGTAAGCCCCCAGAGGGGAGGGCTCAAAGCCTGTACTCTCATGTAGGATAAGGGTAACGATAGGTTCTTCCTGAGGTCCCTTACCCACTTCCAGCACCAGGGTGAGCACTGGAGTGCCGGGGTGTTAACCACGTGCATCTGCAGCCAGCACCTTCTGGGCCCGACCAGCAGTCTTCAGGTGTGTTCCACATGGGTGTCCTGCACGCACAGAGGACGCTGAGGCTGTGCCTCTTCCAAAAACAAAAGGCCAACGCTTAATTTCTGCAGAAGGAAAGGCAAACCCGAGAGGTTCCTATAGTGGTCAAAACGCCAGCAACAGAAGGGCTTTAATGTGTTGCGGTACAAACGGAGCAGCCCAGAATGAGAAGGCCAGGAAGAGCTTTCTCTGCAGTCTCGCATGGGTCCTGTCCACACCCTGCTGGTGACTCCTTCCCAGCCCCTTACTCTCTAGTTCCACAGCCTCCCTTCCACCAGCCACTCTGTCCCTAAGAGGGATCCCGGGGAAATCTGCTCTTTGAGACAGTGGGAGTTCCGTTTTAGAGTTGTCTGTGCTCCTTTTTCAGGTTCTACTCACTGAGAAGAAGATAGTGAGAAATATTTCAGACAGGCAATGCCAAGATGAATTACCCTAGTATAAGGCCCAAACACTCAAACTTTTAGAGAACCACCATCCCTTTGTAGGACACACTTCTCATCAATATTTAGACATTATTATCACCAGGAGGATAGAGAAGGGAACCTCCACGCCCATCCACATCAGGCAAGAACTGGCTTACACTCAGGTCTGTGGAATTTCAAAACCTGCTCTGATGACACCCTGCCATTAATATGACAACAGCCCCCTTTCCTCAACTCTGTTGCCCACCACTAGCTTTCCCACCACCTTGTGCCCGTCCGATGTCTCACCTGCTTGCGTGCCCTGCTGGGAAAGCAGCAGACCTGAGGTTTGAAGCAGCCCAGGAGTAGCTCTGATGAGTCACCAGAGGGCGATGACCAGCCTCTGCTGTCCATGGCACACAGTCACCTTGCTGGTCTGCTTCTCTGGGTTTCTCTGTAAAACCGGCTAAGAACCATTCCCAATGCCCTGACCTGCCTTTGGTGGTGATGGCTGGTGTATCTGTGTCATTGGAGGTGAACGGCAGAGCCAGCCAGCTCTTCCATGAGTGTGGTCCCATCTCCTTCCACCAGTCAGGTCTGGAAGTCTCTCCATCTTCCCACACTAAACAGTGAACGGTATTGCAGCACCCCAGGGGTGATATCACATGCAAATACTTGCAAATTACGCTCTGAAACATGAAAATAAACCAACCACATTGACACAGCTTTCTGTGACTCCAGAATAGCCCCCTGTGAAAGCTGGGAGCATTTGGGAGGAGCTGAGAAGTTTCCATTTGACTGGCTCATTAATTCCTACTGTGGTCCTGTTAGCCCACAGTGGAAAAGGAGTTTTTCTGACAGCCAGGAACATTGCTCTGCTAATTAGTATTCAGGAAAACACCCTAGGTCCAACTTGTAAATGTTATGTAATAAATTACAATTTCAGAAGAAACAGAAAGGAGCCTTGGCTTTGTTTATCTGGAAGCCAGTGAGATGAGTACAGGAACCCCCCCCCCCCACCCGAGGCTCTCTCTGCAGGGGTTCTAACAGGCGTTAGTGTTACATCCAGAACACAGTAGATTGCAGCTTTTGCGAACATGGTGATTGCAGGGAGTTCAAGTCCCTGAGGTAGCTTTTTTTTTTAAGGTAATGTTTTGTAAGAAATAAAATATGACTCCTTTGACTTTCTGTCGTCAGGGTGTTTTGTGGGGGAGAGGCAACAGTTTTGCACACCGTTCCTGGACCTAAGTCTGAGCACTTGGACTTGAACACTCACACACACCAAGGCCTTTGACTTCGTGGCAGTGACTTCCTGCTTTCCTTAGCAAGCTTTGCCTCAGCCGTTTGACTTAAGACATTTTGTTTCATAATTCAAGATGGCGTGGATGTATTGGGCATGTAAACCCTAGGACCTTGACAGCTACCATGAATCAACTAAACTTGAGCTGGTGGGGTTGTGAGAGCGGCCGTGGCTGTGTCCCATACAGTCACTCCTGTCTAGGCTGAGAAGCCATGGCTGGCATGAGATCCCACCACTGGTTTGCTGTTGAATGATGGTTTACCGTTTCTGTGGAGATACCAAAATCTACAGAACCTGTTACATGGTGCCTTAAGTCCTGACACCCTAGTTCTTAACTCATTTTTATCAAAGAACAACCTGCATTAGTCCGTGCCTATCCACTAGTGAACATTATTAGTGCTAAATGTTGCGCCCTCTACTGGACACGTCAAAAACATAATTTGAAAACTCAAATGGTGTGTGACTTTTCCTGGAAGGATGGATGTGAGCAAAGTCTGTTCAGCCAAAACAGGGCATCAACAACAGAGCAGGGGAAAAAATGATTTCCTCAAAGTCTAGCTTAATGACGGAACAAATTCACTGGGATGACTTCCAAGAGCTCGGGCTGCTCATGAACAGCTGCACCACAGAAAACCCAACCCAGCATAGAGGACAAGCCATGAAAGCTGCCTTCCTGACTCTACCAGTCTCTTCTGCCTGGATTTCATAAGCTTGCGGGGGGTTGGGGGGAACACGGGAATCCTATAATCCACTGAGTTTCCAAGGTTTATACATTTTGTGAGCTTGAGCCTCAGAAGCTCCACCTCCCACCCTCAGAAGCTCCTCCTCCCACCCTCAGAAGCTCCTCCTCCCACCTTCAGAAGCTCCACCTCCCACCCTCAGAAGCTCCTCCTCCCACCCTCAGAAGCTCCTCCTCCCACCCTCAGAAGCTCCTCCTCCCACCCTCAGAAGCTCCTCCTCCCACCCTCAGAAGCTCCTCCTCCCACCCTCAGAAGCTCCTCCTCCCACCCTCAGAAACTCCTCCTCCCACCCAAAGAGAATGTTTCCATTCAGAGGAATGAGCTACAGAGCAAACTGCAAGGTAGGCACTTGGGCCACTGGAGGTCCAGAAGATAGCCACGTCCACAGACCATGGCAGCTCTACCGGACAGATTCTGGTCACTTCAGAAGAGAAGGTATGCAGAGTCCTCGTCTGTATAATGAGGTTTAGGTTAGATACTTGTGACTGGGCAGAGACAGGAGATGCTCTGGAGTTTGCTGGCAACCAGCTCGACCAAAAAGCAGCAAACTCTACCACATGCACTTACACAAACACACACACACACACACACACACACACACACAGTGGAAAGACAGACCAAATAATGGAATTATTAAAATATATATCTAATTTAAAACATATCTAGAACACAAAGAATTCTTACACTCCAATAATAAAGGCAATTTAAAGGGGTAAAAATATATAATAAAATGGGTAAAAGATATGAATAAATATTTCTTTGAAAGAAAAATTTAAAAAGCTATACAAATGAAGAGAAAACCCACATGAAGAGATGATTAGCAACATCCTGTAGTCGTCTGTAAAATGCAAGTCACTAGCATCAGGTAGCGTGGACCAGAATGGTTATAAATTGTTAATGGGTAACAATTATTCAAGCTTACAAACTGAAACAAGAGGGAAATGACCGAAATCCGGACGCAAGGAAACGGATGCTTGTGGCAGGGTGGGTGGGGAAGGCGCAGACCCGCACGGGGGATGCTGTTTGTACCTTAAGTAGCTGGAGTGGCCCAGCCACTGGCCCTAGGCTTCTGCCTTGTGAGTGTGGAGTATTCACTTGCACCTCCTTCCCTGCTGGGCTGTACACAAATTTCCCAGTAGCACCAAGGTACCCAGCGAGGACCTGGGGTAGGCATCCAGCCCCTTCAGTGGACCACACTACCCCCTTAACTCTTTTCGACACTCCAAATACACATAAAATTTGAATAGGTTGCAGTCACTCACAGGTTCAAGACAAAAGCCCTAATGTGTATACGCCCCTCAGTCGGACTGGGAACCCTTGTAAAGCAAGGAGCTGCTTCACATCAAAGGGAGCTGGGCTCTTCTGCGTGGGTTCAGTCCATTGGAGTTAAGTAAGGGAAAGCATCCACAAAAGGGTAGCTTTCATCCACAACCAGATTTGGCAAGAAAACTAAAGGCTGGGAAGGGCCCGGTGAAGATGTAAGGAAACCTGGGTTCTGTTTTTATTTGGTCCCTCTTCAGCAAGGTGGTTCCCTCAGGGGCCTCAGTTGGACTTCTGTAATCTGCAGGGAATTCCTCAAGCTAAGTCAAACAAAAAGGCATCTAGAAGAAATGTCACAGGCACTCAGCAGGTGCCTCTAAGGGTGGAATACATACTTATGCCAGGGTTAACGTGGCACCGCCCCCTAGGACCCGCAGCTTACCAGGCGGGTGACCTGCAAGAGCAGAGGCCTGAAGGGCAAAAGCACTGCCAAAAGAGAGCCATGCCTGACTGGGCGGGGCTCGAACCCACAAAGCAGGCCCGGGTCATGTGTCTGGGTCACGTGCCTCACCCGGAAGCGTGCCGCAGACTGGCTACGGGCTGGGCGGTGCGAGCGGCGGATTCGGTACGTGGGCATCGTGGGTGACCGAGCGCCGCCTTGGGTCTCCCCTCGGTGGGGACCTCTCCCAGCTTGGAGAGGCCCGGGTGCCCCGGGGGAACTGACCTCCGTCTTATGCCCTTTTGGAGCGGGCGTCACAAGCCAGGCCGTCGTCCGGGGGAGGAGAGGGGGAGGGTACGCTAGGATTTGAGGGTGTCACTGCAGAAGTGCTAAGCAGCTATAGGGCGGGACCACGCAGTGACAGTGTGCTAAGTGGCGAGGGGAGAGACTCCCTCCTGGGCCAGCCGCTCCTGCGGGATCATCAGAGACCATAGTCCCCGCCCCTCGCACCCACCCGCTACTGAGCTGTGTTAGACGGGACGGGCCACTGGGGCAGTTTGCTGAGTACAGTGAGAGAGCTGTGACCTGGTGGTAAAAGTGGGTGCAGGGTGTTTTCTCGGGATGGCCCTTCTCAGAGTCCCCTTCTTTACCCACCCGATACCCCCCCCCCCCCAGAAGCATACCAGTGTTTCCCGGAAGTTGCCATCAGGGCCAAACCTGAGGGCGATGCTGCCAGGCGCAGGGTTTCATTGCTTTCAAAACCCCTCGGAGCGATCCTTCCTCCTCCGCTTTAGCTTCTTGTCTGTTATCAAAATGGGACGATTCCGGAATTAGCTTATTTCTCTTGTTATTTGAAGCCAGGAAATAAGAGTGACAGCCACCCCAGGTTCTTGTCCTTAACATGAGCCTACTGGTGCCGAAGTTGCAACTAGCTGGCGACTCCCTGTAACCCTGTAGGAGGGTACAGCCCCCCCCCCCGGGTCTCTCAGTGGGGGTTTGAAGCTCCGAGTTGAATGTGACCTGGCGAAGCCCAAGCCGGAACCAAACCTGGATGCCATCTTTTCACTACTTCCTGCCAGCCTGGGATGGGTTGCGTGGTGACCTATTACTGCTCACAGCTCCCCGGGGCTGCTCGGGGTGGGATTGCTGACCACACCTGTGGCCGTGACTGAGTGACCCGAATGTAAACTGAGAACTGTCCAGATGCAGAGGAAATAGGACTTAGTGTGTCGTCCCCGCTTGCTCAACATAAAGGACTCCCAGAGCCCATGGTCCTTAAAATGGGGGGACCTGTGACTTTTCAGTCCTTGTCCCTG
The DNA here is from genome assembly GCF_963924665.1 of Micromys minutus. Classification (NCBI taxonomy): domain Eukaryota; kingdom Metazoa; phylum Chordata; class Mammalia; order Rodentia; family Muridae; genus Micromys; species Micromys minutus. The sequence goes on from NC_137971.1 coordinate 17,984,803, forward strand.
TTGTCCACTCTTAAGAACAGGCGTCAGCAGAGACCAGACCCTCTGTATGCCTTCATGTCTTCTCCGCCTTAAGCATTTGCAGGCCTAAGGATGCCGAACTGGTCAGAGTCTAGCTCCTTGAAAGCCCCGCTGCGTGCTTACCAAGGTAAATGGTGTTCCTCTCCTGGGGGGTTGAGGCTGGAGAGGTGAGCAGCACCCACCTGTAAAGCCAGATGAGAAGAGTGAACTGAACTGCCTTGTACACCTCTTCCCCATCCCCCTCTCCAACCCCGTCCCACATGCCACTACTTCACTATGGGGGGGGGGGGCAGCTGGCATCCAGCCAAACTCTCAGTGAGTGTCTGATGTGCTGAATGAAGCTCTTCTCCTTACCCAGGCTGAACTCATCCATGTGACCTTTGCCCTCGCTTTTCTCTGGAAGATGAAGTGCGTGTTGGTGGCCACCGAGGGCGCAGAGGTCCTCTTCTACTGGACAGATGAGGAGTTTGAGGAGAACCTCCGGCTCAAGTTCAGGCAGTCAGAGAATGAGGGCGAGGAGGTTAGTGCAGAGTGAGCCATCTCTGGGGGATTGACATAGGAGCCCCAAAGCCACCCAAGGCCTGGACACCTAGTGCCTCTTCCTAGCCAGCAGGGGGACACTGCAGAGCCCGTGCTGGACCAGCGGAGGCAGCCTTTGGATGAGTACTGCAATTTTCTACCTCACAGGAGCTGTCTGGGCCAATGACAGGGGAAGGAGGTCCATTTTAGCCTCACAACAGGGAAGCCTGATGCCAGGTTTTCTACCCAGAACGCTTGGCCTACGAATAACACATCAATCTTCAACAGCTTTCTTAAGCTAGACTAAACCAACCACTGTCTGTTCACATTTAACTTGTCTGTGATTCGGCGACAGTGAGTAAACCCTTGTCTGCCACCCCAAAAGCTTTAACTTCTCTTTTACTTCCTTTACTCCCTAAGAGTCAGTGAGCTGTCTGCTGTCCGGTGAGCCTGTGTTACGTAGAGGAATGGTACACAGCGGTGGATACACTTCGTGTTGTCGGCTGACTCTTACCTCAGCAGGATTCTTTGTCCTGTCTTCACTGTCTTGGCGCCTGTCAGTCACCCAGCCCCACCATATCTATGGGCCATAATCCGTTTCTTCATTTCCTTCTTGGTTTTGGTTACCCATAGACACGCTGGATGTGAACACACATCTTTGTTTGGGTTTGGACTCTCTGGATATTTGTTTTGTTTTGTTTTGTGCATAGAGATGTTTTTTCTTTCATGCTTTGTTAATCCTGAAATTTGCAAGAGAAAAAGCAGTTCCACCATTTTGAGCCAAATTTGAAGCAAGCTTTAAGGAAATACTGATTGGGATTTGGTCAGGACTATTTCCTGGCGTTCCCAGCTCAGTGGCCCTGAGACACATGTTGCAACGGCTTATAAAGAGAAACTCATACAGCCACCATAATTTCCCTCAGGGCTTTGGTGTTTTCCGAGAACTACAGCTCCCAGGAAGTTCCCTGGTCCTTGGGTTAGTAAATTAATCTCCGGGTCTTAATAGTCTGTGTACCATGTGCATGCAATACTCACTGAGGCCAGAAGGGGGCATTATATCACCTAGAATTGAAGTTACAGGTGCTTGTGAGTTGTCATGTGGTTACTGGGACTAGAACCCAGATCCTCTGGGAGAACAGTAAATGCTTTTAACCACTGAGCTATCTCTCCAGTCCCTGTACTTCTTAAGAGACCCCCACCCTTCCAAAGCTCTCCAAAGAAGAGGTATACCCCACCAGCTGCTTTCCTGGGCCTCGTTGATATTTAATATTCATTCTTTTTTATTTTAGCCAGTTTAATAGATGTCAGCTAAAATCTTTAGTATTATTTTTCATCCTTTGGTGACTAATGACTCTGGGCAGCTTTTCGTGTGCTATTCTGCCGTATCTGATTCCTGTATTAGATCAGTGTTCTCAAGTGATTCTTATTGAATTTTTAGAGTTTCTCACACAGCTCAGACATGTCTTTTATTAGATCTCTTTTGCAAATATTTCATCCTAGACTGTGGCTTGTCTGCGCATGCTCTTAAGGATCCCTTCAAAGATCACGCGTGTGTAGTTCCGATAGTGCTATTTTCCCTTTTTTTTTTTTTTTTTTGCAATTACAGATCATGCTTTTGGTGACATAGCTAAGAAATCTTTGCCTAACCTAAAATTGCAAAGAATTTTCCCCATAACCTCTCCTGGAATTTGTTTAGTTTGGGAGTTTTGTTATTTTTATTATTGTTGAATTTGTGCATGCATTGCTCACGTGTGGTGGTCAGAGGACAACTTGGGGAGAGTCAGTTTTTCCTTCTACTATCTTGGGATCAAACTCAGATCACCAGACTTGGTGGCAAGCATCTTTATTTACTGAGTCACCTCCAGTACCTTTGCTATTCAAACAAGACTTTACTAGGTAGCTCAGGCCAGCCTGTAACTTGCATTCCTCCTGCCTCTGCCTGCCAAGTACTGGGATTACAGGCGCATCTCCATGCCACATTTAGCCTTTGAACTGGATGCAGTGTAGAGTGTAGCTGCAAGCCGTTCTGTATGTGGACAGCGTATTTCGTATCACTCCAAAAACGGTTCCATCTTCTCTTAGATAACACCCATTCTGCATTTCACAGGGATCATTTATTTTGCCTTTTTCTAGGGTTAATAGTGGACTAAGTGGGGTTTTTTTTAAATAATTATTTATTTATTTTATTTATATGAGTACACTGTAGCTGTCTTCAGACACACCAGAAGAGGGCATCAGATCCCATTACAGATGGTTGTGAGCCACCATGTGGTTGCTGGGAATTGAACTCAGGACCTCTGGAAGAGCAGCCAGTGCTCTTAACCACTGAGCCATCTCTCTATCCAGGTTAAACATTTTTACTAGAATTGCAGTGATCAAAACATTCTTGCATTTCCTGATGTGCACAGATTTAACTGCTCCCCGGAGCCAGGGATGAGGCTGTTGCCTGGCTGAACTTCCTTCGTCCCACCAGTCACTTCAGCATCAGCATGGTGAAGCCTTGTCCATTGTCAAGGGAAAACAAGAGCTGGGAGATGATGACATCCGGGTGATTTTCTAAACTAAAAACCAGGCCCATCTCTTTAGCTCTTTCCTTTTTAAAAGTCAGCACATCTAATCTTTAAGAACTTGTAAGAAATATTTCAGTTCTTTGGTCGAAGTAAAACCTGGTACAGGAACAAACTCCTGTGTTTTCAGTTCCTAAATAGGAACTTGGTTCATAAGGAGCAATGTCCCCAAGTTCTGTGTGTAGAGCTTGTACCATGCCACACTCAGTTTCTGCTGAATGACAGTTCTCATGGGGAATCTGAGACGCACATTAAGAAAGTCTCAATGCCACCAGCTAGCGCTGCTTGTTCTTTAACAAACCTGTTTGGGGCTTTACCGTTTACTAGTGGGGGTCAGACCACATTTACGTTTCATTTCTTGATTTTTTTTTCCCATTTTATTAGATCAAATTACTTTTGCATTTTGTTAAATGAATGTAAAAGCATAATTCCTAATGGTCCCATTATATCCAAATATATGAATAAGTGTATTTCTGTTGAATGATTTCTTTAGATATAGATAACTATGTATGTGTATTTATATACATATATGTGTGCATGTACACACAAACATAGTTAGGATATATGGAAACACTTATTTGTGCTTGAATTTATCTCTTTGCCCAATTATTTGATATAATGATTTCTAGAAATAAAAAAAAAATGAGTAGAAAGCCATTCAGAAACATTTCGGCACTTTATCATTTTACCAGTTGGTATATATAAGAATATTCCTTTATACTGTATATGTATTGAAAACATTTAGTCACAAAAGATTCTCAAATGAAAAGGTTACAGCTTTTATTTCACCGTGGGGTAAGTAACTATACTCTATATTTTCAAAGTGACTTTCGATATAATATATGACGGTTAAAGAAAACAATAGAATATTTTAAGAAAATAGTAGAATTTAATACACCACAAGCATTTGTTCCTACCTATGTTAGAGGATAGTTGTTTAATGATACTGAGGACCTGAAGTTTGCTGACTTCTGGGGGTACAGCAGCAAGTACAGCAATGTGGTCCCCGCTCTCAGAGAGTGAAGTTCCCTGGAGCCACTGTGGACAGTGAGCTGTATGTAGAGGAAACCCCATGATTAGGCTGAGCTCCACCAGCAGACGGCTCTGAGTAGGCCGTGAGTGACTTGGTGGGTAGCCTGAGGATGCCAGCAAAGCGGCTGTGTGGCACCTCAGGGTGGGACAAGCCTGGCTTCCTGAGCCTTGGGAAGGTTGGTGAGGAAGCTCTCTGCTCTCTGTGCACCCGCTCCTTACAGCCTCTAAGGTGATTCCTTAGTTCTTTATGCATTCAAACCGTCTTCCCGAGGAGAGCTGGCTTCCCCAGCGCATTTGAGTGTCTGCAATCAGCAAGATCAGCAGTTTCTCTTCTCCTCACTCCAGCACTGAGGGCAGAATTAGTCTTTGCTCGGCTTCCGCCAACATTTCATAGGCTCTTGTATCTGCTGCTCCCTTCTGCTGTTGGCAAAGAGAGGAGGAGCAGTGGGGATGATGGAGAAGAGTATTGGGGAAGGGGGAGGAGCGGTGGGGATGATGGAGAAGAGTATTGGGGAAGGGGGGAGGAGCAGTGGGGATGATGGAGAAGAGTATTGGGGAAGGGGGAGGAGCAGTGGGGATGATGGAGAAGAGTATTGGGGAAGGGGGGAGGAGCAGTGGGGATGATGGAGAAGAGTATTGGGGAAGGGGGGAGGAGCAGTGGGGATGATGGAGAAGAGTATGTTTAAGTAAACACATGCTTGTTAGGGAACAGAAAGTATAGAAACAGGAGAAAGAGGCAGGGTTGGGGAATCACTCATAAGTCACTGAAACAGTAATATTTTAAGTAGCTGTATAGATTCTCACTCCACCCTCTTTCACCACAGATATTTTTACATGACCCCAGACTTATAGATGTAAAATAAATATGGAATTAGACATAAAAGAAATATGGAATTAGACACTGACTAATGATAAATAATTTATAGTTTTTGAAGAATTTAATTGTATACATTAATGAAAAAGGAAAGCAACATTAAATACTAATGACATGGGTGTACTTGTTTATTTTTACTAAAATATAAAACCTGGGACTGGAGAGAGATGTTCTGAGTATGTAGTGCTGTCTTAGAGATCTGAGTTCAATTCCTAGTGCCCACAGCAGATAGCTCAAGTTTACTTGTAATTCTGGCTCCAGGGTATCTGCTACGCTCTTTAACCTCCAAGGGACCTGTGTGTGCAGTCACACACACACACACACACACACACACACACATACACACACACGTGTACACACACACATGCACACGCACGTGCACACTCATGTATGCAAGCACAAACACACACCCATGCGCAGAGTTTAAAATAAAACAAACCTTTTTTATAAAACCAATTATACTTTGGTATTGCAGGACATAGAGCACGTTCACATTCTGGGCTTGATATTTTGATTTTGTCACTGTTGATGCTGAGAAACCATGACACCCAAACATTAGCACAGAACAGTAGAAGTGTGATTACCATATTTGATAATCTGCCCTAAGCCCAAATCAAAATTCACTTATTTTTATGAAATTGAAGTCAGTCACTCAATTATCTACTTTTAAAATCAAATACTCTAATGCAATACAGTCTGCGACACGCTAATTTATTACTTACGTGCAGAGGAAGGACAGTAAGAAATACTAAGTCTTTGTTTTCCATAAGCAAAACATTGTTTCTATAAAAACAGAGCACTATGGCGGTGGTGGCCACACCTTTAATTCCAATACTCAGGAGGCAGAGGCGGGCGGATCTCTGAGTTCAAAGCCAGCCTGGTCTACAGAGTAAGTTCCAGAACAGTCAGGGCTACACAGAGAAACCCTGTCTCACAACAAACAAACAAAAGAATCCGAAAGAAGCCTGGAATCCAGAACATACTGTAGTCTCCAGTCTGAGTCAGGGCGTTAAAAGCTGCGTTCACTGGCGGCACGTGGCTCAGTGCGTGTCAAGTGTAGAGGGCAGGCCGATGTCAGCCCAGGCTTCATCTGGCCCCTTTTGCTTTTTAGTTTGAGTTAGGTTTGGTGGTTGTATACTCAGACCTTTGTTACTGTTCCCGGTTTACAACTACAGTTCAAGAATCTATGGTTTAGATAGATTGCTTTTTTAGCCATTTCCCTAGGATTGGACGTTTCTGTTTTTTCCAGTTGTTTGAAATTGTACACTGCTGTCACGAACATGCTTGTGTGCACACACTTGTTTCCTCGGGATAAGTTCTCTGAAGTAGCCCATGTCTAGAGATAGCATGAGCTTCCTTGGAGTCATAGAGATCTCAACTAAATGCTCTAAGCATTCTAATGGGGGGAATGGGGTTCAGTTTTTCGCCGGTGTGTCCAAACCTCTGTCATTGTGACCAGATAGTACTTGCAGAGTTTGTGCTTGAAATTGAATTACAAACGAGAAAAAGAGAGAAAAACCATCAAAGCTATGAAGGTCTGTGGCTTTGTATCAGGCTGCTGTCGGGGCTTCTCCTGGGGTGTGTGTGGCCTGTGGGCTGCACTCAGACATTGAATGTTTCCTTTTGGATCTGGCCCTGAGCTGCCGTCGCTGATCTGAGCCCACACTCCTAGGCACCACACAAGGTCTGGAGGAACCCTCCTCCTGCCTTCCCCGCCATGACGGTGGTGGTCCCACAGGTAGGCCCGACACTGCCAGCTCTCTTGCTGTAAGACCTGGGTCTTGTTTATTCCTTTGTCCCCAGTGTCTGACACGCTTTCCAACCTGCCTAAGCTATGACTGTGTCCCACCTTGTTGGTAGACATCCCAGCGTCAACACGCCGGGCATCCATCTCTGCGGGGTAGGCCATGCTCTGCCCTCCCTCTCGCAGCTCCCTGTCATGGAGGACCAACTCAGCACCCTCCTGGCCCCAGTCATCATCTCTTCCGTGACGATGCTGGAGAAGCTCTCGGACACGTACACCTGCTTCTCAACAGAAAACGGCAACCACCTGTACGTCCTGCATGTGGTGAGTGCAAGGCCCCCGCAGCCCTCAGTACCCACAATCCACTTCTGTCCGGTCCTTGGGAACCAAACTCTTCTTTCTTACCGTGGACTGCAGAAACTGCTGCTTATTGGAGTCCCCTGGGCCTCGTCTCCCCCTTACTTACTCCCTGAGACCTGGAAGGCAAAGGGAGTCCCCGGGGAACCAACTGACACTGTGACCTCCTACAGTTTGGAGAATGCCTGTTCCTCGCCATCAACGGAGACCACGGTGAGAGCGAGGGGGACCTGCGGAGGAAGCTGTGTGTGCTCAAGTACCTGTTCGAGGTGCACTTCGGGCTGGTGACGGTGGACAGCCAGCTCATCCGGAAGGAGTGAGTCACAGGCCCCATCATGTCCTCTGTGCATCAGGTTTTAAACGCAGAGCTTGGAAGAATCATCAGCTCTGATTTCATGTTGCAGATGGGGAAACTCTGCAGAGAACTTAGACAACCTCCCTAGCACGACCCAGCTGGTTAGCAGCAGCTAGCCCTCCCAGCCCTAGGCTTCCCCTACTTCAGCGCTCCAGCATTACACAGGGATTTTGTTCATCCATCCTGACTTCGCAAAGAAGCTGTTTAATCTACCTACAGAAAAACACGCAGTCCCCTCAACCTTGTCGCCTACCGGGCCTACACTAAGAACCTCGGTGGCTGAGAATGGTGTCATACATCACAGCATACATGGAGCGAGGAGGGCCATAGAGGAGGGTGGTTTGGAGTTAGGACCCACAGGAATGAGATTTGGAGTAGGAATTCCTGATTCACACACATGAATGGAAAAGCCTTGAGGTTTCAGGCGCTGTCTTTTGAGTTTTGAGGCACTTGCTGGATCTGCTGGCATTATTTTCATGGGTCACTTTAGCTCTGTGGGTGGGGTGTCAGTAACACAGGCTGTAACTACAGCTGTGGGGACCTGGAGCACAGCCACAGAAACCGTGCTGGCTAATACCCCTGAGCTGAGCCCTGGTTCTAGGACAAGTTGTCTGTTCATAGAGCCCTGTGGGGCTGTAAGAAGCTTAGGAGATGTCTTGCCTTTCTTTCTCTACTTTTGTTGTTGTGGTGGTGGTGGTTGTTGTTGTTGTCTTCAATGTTGGGCTCAAGCTCACCCATGCTAGACAAGTGCTGTACCCCTGAGCCACACCCCAACCCCTAAGTGGCCTTATATATCCATATGAGAAGGAGCCCAAGGAATGAAATCATTTCCTCCAAGGCCTGAGCTCTGGTTCCCAACCCATGCTGCGTACTCAGTGTGTTGGCCCCTGTGCACACTGCTGGTCCCTGTGCACACTGCGGGCCTCTGTGCACACTGCCGGCCCCTGTGCACACTTCTGGCCCCTGTGCACACTGCCGGCCCCTGTGCACACTGCCGGCCTCTGTGCACACTGTGGTCCTCTGTGCACACTGCTGGCCCCTGCGCATACTGCTGGCCTGACCACTTGGGTGTCTGATGCTGCCCTGAGACAAGGTCCTTGGATCACACCGGACAAGACTAACTTTCCCACTGACCCTTGCCCTCCCTGGCTCTTTCCCCAGGCTTCGTCCCCCTGACCTGGAGCAGCGTGCCCGTGTGTGGAAGCACTTTCAGAGACTGCTGGGGACCTACAGCCACCTGAGGGAACAGGAGCAGAGCTTTGCTGTGGAGGTGACTTGGGCCCCGGGTCATCAGGGCAAGGGGTGTCAGGCTCATGGGTCTTAGCAGGTGTCCAGCTGTAAGATCATGATTTTACCATAATGGGAAAGAGGACAGAGAAACTCTGAAACTATCCCATTGTCCTGTAACTCCTTCTGCCTGGGCAGCCAGCTAAGCACTCTGGTGTGTTCTGTGGGAAGCAACTGGATTCTGGGCGAGTTTCAGGACAGTATTTGGGGCTCACTATAAATAACAGAACCCTCTGAAGATGGCTTCCACCTCACTGCTCACAGGAAAAACTTACACTAAGCCTAAACTCGAGTGGAAAGCAGTGAGCAGAAAAACAGCAGGTGAGGCGGGTGGCCTTGGTCCTCTCTGTTCCCTTGAGGGCAAACACGGGATGTCTCCGTGGGTCTCACTCTCGGCATCTGTCAGATGAGCAGGTAGTTCCCACCTGCAGATGCTTGTTCAGCAAGCCAGCTCCAGGTCCTGGTGATAGTGTGGTCTCAGCATTCTTTAAAGATCACTGAAGGGGGGGGGGGAGAGAGAGAGAGAGAGAGAGAGAGAGAGAGAAAGAGAGAGAGAGTCTGTCCGTATGTCTTTGTGTGTATGTCTTTCTGTGAGTCTCTTTGGATGTCTCTGTGTGTATGTCTTCATGTGTCGGTCAGTCTCTTTGTGTGTCTGTCTGCCTTTGTGTGTGTCTTTCTGTCTGTCATTGTGTGTGTATATGTCTTTGTGTGTGTCTCTTTGTGTGTCTCTATGTGTATGTCTATCTCTGTGTGTGTCAGCCTGTCTGTCACACACATATATATACACATATGTGTGTGTATGTGTCTGTGTATGTATATAATGTGCTCATAGTTAAAGACAGTCAAATATACAAGAAAGTAAGCTGCCATGGTGACTCAGGACATCAGACAATTCATTACCAACAGGTTTGACTACCAATGAGTTGGAATTAATGGATTAAAAACTTCAAAATAAGACTCTTAAAGATATGAAAAATAGCACTACAAATAGAAATAATAGAAGACTTCAGAATGGCTAGGCAGATTTTTAGAAATTCTCACAGGTAGTGTAGGATGAGAGCTGATTGTTGGATCAGCTCCGAGTGGGCTCAGCTCAGGGTGACCGTACCACATGAGACGCAGCTGTAAAGCTCTCGTGGTCTGGGAATGGGTCTGGAAGCAGTTTTTCTCATGCCCCGTTCACTCACACTGCCAAGAAGTGTGCCTGCTGTGTGCTGGAAGATGGGCCAGACCATAATGCCTAAAGACACCCCAATCCTGAGAGGAAACCAGACATACATACATTCTAAATAAAGAATGGTGCAGCACCTGTCACCTTCTCCATCAAAATCCACGGTGGCACAAAAGAAGGGGTGGCCAGCTCTGTCTCAGGAACCACGAAAGGCTGCTATAGGATGAGGCCTGATGTAGAGAAATCCTAACCCCTCACCAAAACCCACCACAGTCTAGAGGCTCTGTCATTGTGACCCACCTTCCTAGCAGGCCTCACTGTGCGGTGGTGAGGCCATCCTTAGTCTGAGGAATCTGTCTGTCCCACATAACAAGCTTGTATCTTCTGAACCCCTGAGATGCAGGTGCCCAGACTCGGCTCTGCCGAGCGTGTGATGCAGCCAAGCTCTGATGATGGCGGCAGATCTGACTAATGATGCCTTCAGACAGAGTCATATTATGTTGGTAATAGTTTGTAAAAAGTTTCCCCTTTTTTACATTTGTCAATTGGCGCTGGGGGCAGATGCTCAGGTGCCATTGGATGACAGGAGGTCAGAGGTCAGCTAGTAGGAGTCAATGCTCTCCTTCCACCCTGTGGCTCCCGGAGGCCTGAAAAAGGCGTGACGGTGGGCACATTAACCTACTGAGTCATCCTGCCAGCCCCGGAAACAGTTTAACTGTTCATAGCACTTGCCTTCCGCTGGAGCTGGACAGCAGTTCTCCAGACTGTGCACATCTCAAGCCTCGGAATTCGCTGCCTTGTGCTCTGTCTGGCAGGCTGTCGGGTCCCTCAGATATCAGTGTAAATGTCACCTCCTCAGGGACCTTTCTCTGAACACTCCATCCCAGCTGCTCCGATCTAGTTCCGTATCATGAGCCCCGCTTGCTTTCTCCACGTTCCCTGTGCACTGTTGAAGCCTGGACCCTCGCAGGCTTGGCCTCAGCATCTCCGGCTCCCGGCTCCAGGCTCTAGCGTTAGCTCCCTATGGGCCGAGGGAAAGCACCGCCCAGCAAGGGTGACCTACTGATGACCTTCCCTTTCCAATCCCTGGCTAGGCAGTGGAGCGACTCATTCACCCCCAGCTCTGCGAACTGAGCATCGAGACGCTCGAGCGACACGTGGTTCAAGCTGTCAACTGCAGCCCTGAGCGGGGCGGTGAGGAGGTCCTGCACGCCTTCCTGCTTGTGGACTGCAAGCTGTTGGCTTTCTACTCCAGGTAAACCTGGGGGCCAGACCTGAACCAAACCCTTCCAGATCCCTGTCTGCAGTGAAGCTGTCTCAGCGTCCGAGCTCAGCCCTTAGCCCTTTTCCTTCTCCAAAGTTAGTCCTGGCCAACACTTGAGTCTATTGCTGGCCCCTAGAGCCTTCCTAATGATAACTGTTGTTTTGTATACAATTTTGATTTTAAAAATTAGTGGGCTGATCTTCTTTAGACCTTGTGTATATTTTCAGCAAGATTTAAGTTGCGAGCTCACAGACCGCCCTGCCCTGTGTCTGCAGCCACGGTGCGAGCGCCCTGCGTCCTGCAGACCTCCTGGCTCTCATCCTTCTGGTTCAGGACCTCCAGCCCTCCCCAGGCACTACAGAGGAGGAGGAGGACAGTGATGGCCCTCAGGTCTCGCAGCACAAGGTGGGGGAAGGTTTTGTCTCACTAAGATGGAAAAACTCTGGAATGGGTGGTCTAAAGGGTTGTGCAGATCCCGAAATTGACACTGGTTTGAAACTTGGATTTTCCCACTTAGCCGTATGAGCCCAGCACACACACACTTGCCATCTCAGAGCCTGGAGTTTCATGTCTGTGTGGTGGGGCTACTGGGGACATGGGGGTGTCACTCATGCAGATCACAGAGCTTCATGGTGCCTTGCCACACTGTCATGTCATCAGTGGCCCCGGGCTCTACAAGTTCAGACTTTCTAGGATTGGAGCACCCTGGACAGCCAGAGGGCCATGTCCCCAGGCTGGGGCAAAGAGGAGGGCTTCTGTGTAGAACTGGGAGGTTGGGCTATGGGAGCAGCTAGATCAGCCTCACTGACTGCATTTCCCTGGCTTTGTCACAGCCTTTCTCCCAGAGGAGCAGCCAAAACATTCCAGTCCAGCAGTCGAGGAGCCAGAACACCTCCGTTCCTACCAGGAGTTCTGAGGAGACAGTATGCGTGGGGTCCTTGGAGGAAAGAGGGCAGCCCCATCTTACCTCAGGCCAGGCCAGGCCTTTCCAACTTGCCCCAGGAGAGCAGCCTTGGCTGAACCTGTTGGGAAAGGCTGCCTAGCTTATGGCTCTCATCTAATGTGATGTTTTCTTTTCCAGGACACAGACAGTATCTCCCTCCCTGAAGAGTACTTCACCCCTGCTCCTTCTCCAGGCCAGCAGAGTTCAGGTGAAACCTGTGGAGTGGGTGGCTGGATCATGGGGCAGAAGCCAGTCTGCAGCCTAGAGAGTGCGCCTTGGGGGATATTTGTGTCCTGTTCCTCGTGAGGGACTGAGCATGTCACTTAGACTGCTGTAAATCAGCTCTGTCAGCAGCCCTCCCTCTCAGCCCCAGCTTGAATTCAAACATCACTAAGGTGGCTGGAGAGATAGCTCAGCAGTTAGGAGCACTGGCTATTCTTTCAGAGGACCCGGGTTCAATTCCCAGCACCCACATGGCAGCTCACAGCTGTCTGTAACCCCAGCTCCAGGTAATCTAACACACTCTCACAAGCATACATGCAAGAAAAATACCAATGCACATAGGCAAAAATAAATTAATCTTAAAAAAAAACACTGTGCAAATGATATATCACCCCAAAACATATAACAGCATAAACGTGTTCTCTCTGCTTCCATAGTCATTATAATTAATAGTTAAGCCAGCAACCCAAATTAAGCAATAATCCACTTGACTTCAAGCCCATTTCAGAGTGTAAATATTGAGTTACAGATTTTTTTTTTAAACCTTGACTGTTTTTCCAAGATCCGTGGGTAAGTAGTAAAACCTCACTATTAATAGGAGTAACGTTCGAATTGCCATTTGAACACACAGCATTGCTTAGAGGAAGGAGATAAGCCAAAATCTAGCCTGTCATCAGCAACAGGAAGAAGCCGAGATCTTAGAATAAAAGGAGGGAGCCTGTGGTTTACCCACGTGACAAGAGACTGGCCTTGCAGAGGGACACATTAGGAATTATTTCTAAAAGACTTTCTGTGAGGCTTGGACCAGTGGCTCTGAGCCATGGCTGCACTCAGCACAGCTGAGTCAGTCCTCAGACCTGGGGCCACAGGGACCTGCGGTGTGCGCTGAACCCCACCTGCAGCTGAACCCCCACTCCCCCAGGAGCTTCACAAACCTCCAAAACAGAGCACATTCAGAGATCGTGACGTAATTAAGCTGAGCTGCGTTGGGGCCGCAGGGAAGCTTTTCTACAAAGGACCCCAAATGATTTTCACATATGGCTCAAGTTGAACACTTGGAGCTAGGTGTTCTTGGGAACCTTAGTTAGGTCTGGCGTACCTGGAGACCTCTCTGGGTGGCTATCTTTGTGTTCCTCAGAGCTGCACGTGAGGCTCTGGCACGTTGGGAACTCCCAGCTAACAAATGGAACGAGTGTGTTCCTAGGTTTCAGACACCTGACTTACAAATGGACGGCTGCGGTGCGAACCATTTGTAAACTGGGAGTCTGCACATGCCAGAGCATTATGTGCAGCTCGGAAGCATACAAACCTAGCCACCCAGAGAGGGGAGACGGCTTATAAATGAGGGCTATTTGCAATGAAGTGCAAGATAATATTACAAACATGTAATATTTCAAATACAGACTGATTTCAATAGGCTGGTGAGCTGGCTAGGAGGGAGCTGGCTAGCTCAGGTCCCTGCACACAATAGGTGCTCAGCAAGAGCTGAATGGGGAACCGCTGACTCCCTATGCAGGGAACCTGAAGGAGCAGAGGGCAGAAAGAAACAAGGAGGGGGCTGGGGACCACCCTATAGCCAGATGCCTATTGAGGGCTCATTTCCCAGCAGGAAGCTTCTGTCCCAGATGCTTTAATCCTGGAAACTGAACTCCGCGGGCACTAAGCAGTTCTGAAGGAATGGCTTCCAGGCACCATAGCCACAGAAAAATGCCTGTGCCATTCCCGGGGCTCAGGGCTGGAGCTCTCAGTGATCTAGAGCCCCTGAGCTGCGGGAGTGGGGGATGGGACGTGGGTTATTTCCACAGCTCTGTTCTCACTTGTGGCAGGTAGCTTCATCTGGCTTGATGGTGGCACCCCGCCCAGTGAAGTTCCTCAGGTGAGTCCCCTGTGTGTGTCCCTCAGGCCTCTGCTCTGCGATGCTGAGGGCCAGAGCTCCCTCTGGGTAGCTCCAGCAACCTCGGCCTCCTCAGCTCTAGTGCAGCTCAGCATGGAAGCAGGGCTAGGGAGAGCAGCCGAGGTGACCCTGCCCCCAGGTTCTTGGAAATAAGCACCCAACTTAAGTTTTAATATTAAAAAATGAAGGTTTAAATATATTTCCTAAATTTAGATATGAGAAATAATGAAAGTCAAAAGAGGAAGGGACTATTACTAAGACTGAAGATGGAATATGTTCCAGGTGCTTCCTTCTGGTCATTTATTATTTTGAACACATACACATTGATATACACAGATGTACACTCACACATGCACATGAACACACGCATGCACATACATGTATACTCACACATCCACACCCATACACATGCACATTCATGCACATGAACACACACATGCATGTACATGCACACACATGCACATTCCCACACATGCACACTCACAGATGCACATACATGTACACTCAAATGCACATACATGCACGCTCATACATGCACATACATGTATACTCACATGCACATATATATATACTCACACATGCACACACACATACATACAGTATGGACATGTGTGCATACTGTATAAGCAAGCCCGTGTCCTGTCTAAAGCACCGCCCTAGCAAAGGCAGCCTCAGCAGCACAGACACCTCAGGGCTGGGTTTTACGGGAGCTGTTGGTTGGGCAGGAAACGGGAGCCAAGGTGTGTGGCTCCAAGTTGTGGACGGCCTGGACCTTTGTTCTTCCATTCCCCACCAGACTGACATCTTCCTCCCCCACAGATGGCTGAGGACACCCTCCAGGGGATGGCACCACACTCCCCAGAACTTCCCAGCCCCAGACGGATCTTCCTGGATGCCAACATAAAGGAAAACTACTGTCCCTTAGTGCCCCACACCATGTACTGCCTGCCCCTGTGGCCCGGCATCAACATGGTGCTGCTGACAAAGGTACCAAGCCACTAGCGCAGCCTAGCAGCTTTCCGGGCCTGCATCGCCTCTCACCCTTTCGTTGCCCCGTTTCACTTGGCATCTACACTTCCTGGCAGATTCCCAACACCCCACTGGCCCTGATCCTGTACCAACTGCTGGATGGCTTCTCACTACTGGAGAAAAAGCTGAAGGAAGGTCAGGAGGCCGGAAGTGCCTTGCGGTCCCAGCCCTTTGTTGGAGACCTGCGCCAGAAGATGGACAAGTTTATCAAGTCTCGAGTTGGGCAGGAGATTCAGGTAGGACACCGAGGCTGCATGCACCAGCTTCAGAGGAAGTCAGAGCTGGTAGTGGGCCCAGGTCATCCCCGGTAGATGAGGGACATGCTCTGGTTCTTGTTCATGTTTCCCCCACTCTGTGGCCCTAGTTGCCCTCAGAAAAAGATAAGGACCAAATAGCCATACTTGACATTTTTTAGAGCCTTTTTATAGGAATTTGGCAGAACTCAATTTGTAATCCCAGTGCTTTAGACAGGAAACAGGCTTGCTTAGGTGGCCATGATGTAGCTATGAGTAGCCCGACCATAAGCAGTACACCCATAAGCCAGAACCTGTGCATGACAAGTTTCTCCCTGCTGGGCTCATGGAGAAGAGCTGGGTGGAGACTGAGACCAAGTACTGAGCAGTACTGAGACCAAGTACTGAGCAGTATAGGAAATCAGTGACAAGACCAATCACAGTCTACCTCGGGGAGGGGGTTCTGGAGTAGAAGGGTTCACTGATACGGCTCGGGGGCCTCTGCTATAGCTGCCTGAGTCTGTTTGAGGAGCTGGTATCCACTGGAGCTAGAATGTGTATTGGTCTGAAAGGAGCAGAAGGATTAAGGGAGGCTGAACAAGTAACCAGAGCTCTGGCTCGTCAGCCTGCAGCACAGTGTCCTAGGGTACCCTGGGCATCATGGTGGCTTCTCACTTTGGGGAGAGTCATCCAAGACCCCCTCAAGGCTACCCCAGCACATCCCCAGCACCTGCAGCAGCCACTTCTCTTCAGACCCCGGCTTGTGTCCCTTGAGGGACTCACTTGTCCCCACTGATGGCATTATAGCACGTGTCTGTGCCTGTTAAGGCCACATGACTTCACCTGGCCCACAGAAATTGCTGTTTACATCCTGTGCTGCTAAGTGACGGAGGTAGATGTGTCTGGAGTGTCAGGATGTAGGATGGAGTCTCCCCGGACCTCCCTGCAGAGCACAGCCCAGAACAGACCTGTAACCCTTCTTTACAGAACACCTGGCTGGAGTTTAAGAGCAAGGCCTTTTCTAGAAGTGAACCAGGATCATCCTGGGAGTGAGTAGCTGTACTTGGGACGAAGGGGAATTGTTATGAGAGAGTTGCTGCAGGGTTTCCCCAGGCCCTGGGGGAGAGAAGCTTGAGGATTTACAAAAGACAGAGATGGGGATCCCAGGGAGTCAGGTGGGGGGGGGTGTGAAACCACAGGAGGTTGGAGGGGACGTAGACCTAGCACCAGGCACCTAGGCCTGGACTGTGTACCCAGATGCAGCACTAAGCAAGTGCCACCTAAGGAAGCCACCACTTATTAGCAGAATGATGTGGTTCAGTGAGATGCTGTGTGGCAAAGAATACCACCTGGGAAACCCAGGCAGCCACCTCCCTGTGTGGTGGGGGTACGCGGCCATGGGCTCCTGGTGTCTTTTCCTCCGTATGGCTGTCCAGGCTACTCCACATCTGTGGAAAACTGAAGCGACAGCTCTGTGCCATCTACCGGCTTAGCTTCCTGGCCACCGCACCCAGCAGGGGAGGGCCATACCTGCCCCAGCACCTGCAGGACCAAGCCCAGAAACTCATGAAGTAAGAAAGGGTAGCTCGCTGGGGGGAGCAGGAGGTGGGCAGGGCTTGTGCACAGCAGTCTAGAGTACAGTTTTCCTCCCTCCCAGGGAGCGACTTCTGGACTGGAAGGACTTCTTGTTGGTGAAGAGCCGGAGAAATACCACCATGGTGTCATATCCTTTGCCTGGCCCAGCCAGCCCAAGAAAGCCTGGAGTGATCAGGGCAGAAGTCCCTGGAGAGGCTAGACATGCGTGTCTCGCCATGGTGTCCCACAGAGCCATCTATAGGAATAACCATCTTAGAAGTCTTCTGGGACCTTTATGTCCAAGATTCCCATCCATAAAATGGGAATCCTTTTCCAGGGGGCCAGGATGCTTGCTGTGAGAGCACCCTGTGTCATCATCCTCCAGGGATGGTCACAGTGTAGTGTCAAGGAAGGGCACTGAGATAACCCACCACAGACTGAGATGGCCCACCACAGACGTCTATCTCTGTGTCCAAGAGACACAGTCTATGCATTATAGAAACCAGTTCTGTGTAATGCTGGTTTTCTAGGGAGATTAACACAGCTTTTCTTGTTTAAAACTTCCCATGTTTCTGGACTCAGTCTCGTGGAACTTTGGTCCTGAGCAGGTAGATGAGCAGGAAGCCACAAAGCCTGTTACCCATAAGACACTGCCTTCCCATGGGGGTCTGCTCCCTCTCATATACGATGCTTTCAAACTCTCGGGTGAAGAAGAGCCGGACCATGCTGGGGGCGGGCGGTCAGCCAAGCTCGTTCATCGGCTGAGAGGCTCTGTTCACACACCAGCCTCCATTCACTCCTGAAATGACGAGCTGTGAACATGGCTTCCTTCCCATAGAGTGCAGAACCACCTACGTTAAACATGAGGTAGCGAGGACCTTAAATGGCGGTGAGGATCTGAGGGAAGCTGAGCTCCCTAGAGCTTAGTGGAGGCAGAAGCTTGTGTAGAACAGCCTGGTCTTCCAAGTCTCGCTCTGTACCGGACCCCATGACCAGGGCAAAGGCATGTCCCACTGTCCCCTCTGTCTCTGGCTTTTATGCCTCTTAACTCAGCCTTCACCTACCTGGAGGATTTCCCAGGCTTGGTCCACTTCATCTACGTGGACCGTACAACCGGGCAGATGGTGGCTCCTTCTCTCAGCCCCAACGGAAAGATGTCTTCCGAGTTGGGCAAGGGGCCCCTGGCTGCCTTCGTCAAAGCCAAGGTAACTGTTCCTCTGGCCCTGGGTACTTTTTGCTGCTTGTCAGCGTGGGATACACTAAGGCCTGACCCTCACCACGACTCGGGAAACAGGCCATCCTGGTCTCTGAGGTACTAATCACATCCAGTGTAGCCCTGCTCAGCCACCATTGCCTCTGTGCCTAGTTAGCCGGCCACGAGCTCCTTAGGGACAGTGCCTTATCCTCTAGAGCCAGCGGGGCTCCGTGCACAGTGGCAGCCCCTCCTGATGTACTTCAGTGGCCTGGCATCTGCAGAGGGCTGGCGCCAGGTCAGAGCGCAGCGTAAGTGAACAAACACGCAGCAGAGATCTGCTGAGTTGGCTGAACTGGAAAGAACCTCGGGGTCAAGCAATTTGGGCATCAGAATTTGATTTCTTTAATTTTTGTCATACTAGGTATGGAGCCCAAGGACTCATGTACTGAGACAGCGCTCTGCCCCTGAGCTACTCCCACACCCCGCCGAGTGTAGCCCGGTGGTTTCCCTCAGGAAGAGTCTCTCTGCTCTTCTAATTTAACGACTCTTCTTCATGACAGACTGGTAGTTTTTAAAGAAAAGACTCTGCCATTTCTAAAATGCTATACTTCTAGTCTGTCTGTATAAAGTGTATCATGATAGGGAAGCTAACTGGTAGAAAACCAGTCCTGGAAAACCTGCTCAGTTCCTGTTGGCTGTGCGGCCTGGACACGGTTTAGTTACATTTCAGTTCCGTTTTAGTTCAGGTATCCACTGCAGAGAGTGTGCTGTTTGCCGCATAGCCTTAGTGTAAAGGGTGCAGGTCACCAAGCACAGATGAACTCACAGAACTGGGGCAGAGCAGGCTTCCTCATCCACCACATCACCTCTGCATCCTGCTGTGGGGCAGTGGGGACTGTCCACTGGGCTTCACTGCCTTCCTCCAGGGCTGTGTGACACACTCTCACTTCACAGTGTGTCAGTGCCTCTCTTCCTGCTGTTCACTTGTAGCAACCCCACGGTCGGGTGTAACAGAATTGTCTCCAGATCGACACCGTTACGGATGATCTGTGGGCACACCTCAGTTTTCATCCCTGGTCAGATGGCAGGGCTGTGATTGAAGTTGTCTATTTGTGTGGTTGGGTTGTATCCCTGGAGCTGGTAACTGAGTCCCGTGTCGGTTGCAGATTTAATTAGATAGTATAATCTGTCAAGTACAAAGTAAAGGGTGCGTCCATTTCTCAGCCCTGGCACACAGTAGGCACGCCTAGTAGAGAAGGCCTTCCCCTGGGTCACTCTTAGGCAGCACCGGTGCCAACACCTGCTTTTGGCAGAGCATTCCCAGGGCAGGAATGTCCCTCAGGGCCACTGTTTCCAGTGAGCCTGCGTTTGGGCCTGACCCCTAAGCAGGTGATGTTCAGCTCAGAAGTCACTGCACTTTCGGATGCTTCCCAGGGCCTCCAGCACAGACCCGGCACTGTTTGCTCCCAGCCCTGCAGGCCGGGCAGCTGGGTTATTCACAATCTTCTTGGCTGCTTTCTGGTCTCAGTGAGCAGTTTACTAATCCATGGGTTGTGTGTAGTAAAGTTAAAGAAGCACTTCCACCTGCATTTTATCCCCATGGCAACTGGAGGAGGAGCCTTTCTCTACAACTCTGACGCAGAGAGCATCCTGCCTCTGAGAAGTCCCAGGACCTCCATGGCTCTGTGCTGTGCTTTTCCTTATGGAGGTCACGGCCCTGAGCATGGTACTAAGCAATCTCCCCCTCCCCAGGTCTGGGCTCTGGTCCAACTGGCGCGCAGGTACCTGCAGAAAGGCTGCACCACGCTGCTGTTCCAGGAAGGGGACTTCCGCTGCTCCTACTTCCTGTGGTTCGAGAACGACATGGTGGGTGTGCCCAGTCTCTGGGCAGGACGGTCCTGAGAGCTGTCCACTGCTCTTAAACCCTTGGATTCCTTTCTTCCGTGCTGTTCAATCTGTCTGTCTCATCTCCTCTTGTCCCTGGTGGAGCTGCAGGTAAGCACATGACTGGGGTGTAGGACCGTCCAGGCAGGTGTGAGCCAATGGGAGGCACTCCCTATTCTGAGGAGAAGCCATTGTACCTGGCTACGATCTCTAGCCATACTGTCACTTGTAAGCAAGAAAGCTATACCATGACCCCCTCTCTGGGAGGACCCATGTTCAAAGCAGTTAACCAGCCTGTTTGAGGCTTGCCTCCCTGTCCTGCATAGTACTGTAGACCTCACCCCACCACTGTACCACAAGGCCATTGGAACCTATGGTTTTTCCCTTCCCCGCCCCCTTTCTTTTCCTCATCTCCTAAATCCTTCCCACTCACTGCTATTGTCAAGAATCACTCCTCCCTCCCTCAGGATCTCTTGTCCCCTTGTTCCTGTATGCTTTCTGGCTCTAGCTCTGTTCTCTCCACTTGCTGAAGGTGTGCCAACTCGGTCTTACTATAGTGCAGTGGATTCTGTAGACCCATTTTACAGATGGGAACACACTGCTGTCTTGAAAATAAACACCATGGCTGGGTTCACAAAACCCAAATGATGGCACTAGAAATTGGAGTTCAATGTCCTGATCCTCAGCTCCTAGCCTTCCTAAGTGTCCCCGCATTGTGCTAGAGCTTCTAAAGACTGGGTCTAATGACTAGAGTGGCCCTGCGGGGCATGGAGTGCAGCCTGTGACATCCAAGGCACACAAGGGTCCCTGAACACTGCTGAGCCGTCTCCCCATGGGGCAGACCTCATGGTGCCACCTGAGCCTCTGGTGGGAGGATCTGTGGGCACTGTCATTGTTCCTGGCACAGTACATGTGTTTAGCTGACTCTCCCTACCTCACCCTGCCCTGATAATCCCACGTCTCTTCCAAAGCAGAGACTTTGGGTCTTTGAGAATCCTTTGATTTTTCAACACACACACACACACACACACACACACACACACACACACACACACACACTGCCTTTGTCTTTGTGAGCTCCTCACTAACAAAGCTCCACCTATTGGTAGCAAAAGTCTGGTCAGAGCTGATCATTGGACGACATCCCAAAGGTGCTGCAGGCTCTCTCTAGCTCCCATGCAAGGAAGCCAGGCAAAAAGCCAGCCCCTGCAAGGGCTCCCCCACACACCCTTCAAGCCCACCCCCACCCCTACACAGCTCCCTCCCTCCTGTTCTAACACTGCCGTCCCCCTCCCACAGGGATACAAACTGCAGATGATCGAGGTGCCTGTCCTCTCCGATGACTCAGTCCCCATTGGAGTGCTGGGAGGTGACTACTACAGGTGACACTGACTGGCCCTGGAGCCACATGTGCCCTAGGTGTTGGGGGCAAGGCCTCAAGTTTCCATGGGCAATAGCCTTTCCAAGAGAGAGCAACTTCGATGATAGAAACCTGGTGGGAAACCCACATGTAGGGAGGAAACATCCAGAGGCACACTCAAGTCCTGCTGTTGACAACAGTCCTGGCTTCGTGGGAAGACTTCAGTAGGACACACACACACACACACACACACACACACACGCACGCACGCACGCACGCACGCACGCACGCACGCACGCACACATACACTACCTAGAACACTGTTCAAAGATAGAAAGCCCCAAGTCAGGGACTGTGTCCTGGTGTTGAGCTGTAGCTTTGGGGCAATAGGTAGTGTCACAGCCTGGGCCATTCTGTGAGAACTGTGGGATGGGCATTTTGAGGCTTCTGTGGCCAGGAAGCCCCCTGGCCTTTCCTGAGTCCTGCCCTGTCTCCCGCAGGAAGCTCCTGCGCTACTACAGCAAGAGCCGCCCCTCGGAGCCGGTCAGGTGCTATGAGCTGCTGACGCTGCACCTGTCTGTCATCCCCACTGACCTGCTGGTGCAGCAGGCCAGCCAGCTGGCCCGGCGCCTGGGAGAGGCCTCCCGGGTGACCCTGCCCTAGGCTCTTTTGCTTGCCAGCATTCCCCACAGCTAGGCTTCTTCCAGTCCCCTCTCTCATACTCCACTGTTGACTCTTCCACACAGACCAATGAGCAAGCCTTCTCTGAAGGGAGGGGATGCCACGTTTCTGTTGGCCCCCAGACTGTGTGGTCATAGATGGCAGCAGCTGCTCTGGAAAGCTGCCCCTCTGGTCACCCAGGCGAGTAGAAGGAAGTCACCCCCTTTCTGCCACTCTGTGTAGGGGAGCTGTTCCCTACCCCAAATGGAAGGTGCTTCCTCTGGCTGGTCTACACTCCAGTGTGGCTCCTGCCCCCTTGCAACTGGATGAGTCCTGTTTCCTCCCATTTGAACTGACAACACCTACCTCAGGGTAGTCAGGAAGATTGCTGAATGTGCTTGGGTGCTCAATAAATATTGGTTCTTGACATCCAAGTTTGTTCTTGGCCTTTCCCGCGACACTGAGAACCCCTGTCTACTTAATACCATGATTTGGAAAAGTTGGAAAAAATAAAAATGTCAAATACATACACATATACACACAGACATGTATGTATATATGTGCCAAGCACCCACCACTGCTTAGGATGCCCATTTTACTGGGGAGGAGGGGTGTTGCACACGTGTGCTTGAGACCAGAGGTCAGCTGTGAGAGTTCTCCAGATGCCGTCCACCTTGTATTTTTGAGATGGTCTTTCACTTGGTCTAAAGCTAAGCTAGGCTGGCTGACTCCCTCCCCTGACTTCTAGCACTGAGGTTACACATTCATGAAAGCCACCACTCACGGATTTTTTTTCCTGTTGTCATGACTGTGTGACAATCACTTGACTACCTGAGCTATCTCCCCAGCCCCTGGGATACCTGCTTTAAACATAAAAGTTTTCTCTTGGAAGTCACATGGCATGAGGTATCTTGTTTAACCCATATACCCCTGGCTTCCTGTTACTATCATTCCAGGGTATCTGTGGAGAATATTCCAGGGACCCTGGGGATACCAGAAGCTGCAGGTGCTCAAGTCCCTTAAATAAATCTGTAGCCTTTGCTTAGAGCCCTCAAATCCCCTCTACTTGAAGTAATCTCTATGTCTCATACCACCAACTGTCCAGAATGCCATGTGACTCATCAGCCTACCTGTCGAGTGAACAAGGACAGAACAGGTGTCCACTGATGCAGACGCATCCGTTCATTAAATATTTCTCCTTCTAGCGGATCACATGGGTGTGTGGGTTCGAACCCGGGTTTTAGGAGTGATTCAGGGACATGTTCAGAGTGATACCCATGCTGAGGGTCAGTGGATTCTCAGACCCTCTTACTCAACCATGCCTGCTGGGTTTGAGTCATTTCTAACATGGGTTCCTATTACCTGGGGGTCTTGATCCAGTTCATTTTCTCTGGCAGTTAAAGACTTAAAAGAAGTTGGGGGGTTCTTGAGAGTCAGAGAAATACATTCTCTGAACACAGCAGCCAGCAGCAGACCGAACCGTTAAAGAGAGGCTTTTCTAGGGGTGAAGAAATACACCCCAGCAAGGTACACACAGAGAAAAGACCCTCTGCACAACAAAGGGGAGACTCCGAAAACGAAAGGGCTGGAGATTTTAAGAGTGTATGAAGGGGTCTCCCTCTGCCAAGTTAGGGTTTGAGTCAGTTTGAACAAAACTAGGACGGGGAGATTCACAACTTTGGGGTAAGCAAACCTGAGCTGGCCTTGAACTTGTCATCTGGTCCCTAGGCAAGCAATGCCAGGTATGAGCCAGAAGCCAGGCATGTAAGAACTGTTTGGGCGGGCGTGTTCTCTCCCTCCTTCCCTTCCCACCCCTCCCCTCTCTCCCCCCCCCCTCCCCATCTCCCCACGTGTTCTGGCTGGTCTCATCCCTTCTTTCTCCTCTCTCTTTCTGTCCTTCTCTGTCCTCTTTCTTTCTCTGCCTCTACTCCCTTCTCCAGACCCCCTTCCCTGGTCTCAAATAAACTTTCTCTTACACTAGACCTGTCCTATGGCTGATCCCTCAGGAGAATGCCTCAGCATGAGTCCGCTAAAGCACCCCTTCCTCTGCAACAGATGGTGTTTTAGAAAACAGCTCTGGAGGAAGCCAGCCATCTTGGAAGCGCACTAGTTTTATGATCTAGCTATGGCTCTGCCCCCTATCTGTCTTCCTCTTGTCCAAACTGCCACACCAGGCTGCCCAGTTCAGACTGCAGCGCTCCACATTCGGTACCTTTCTCCTGCAGAGGGGTGGCTCCTGAGGAGTGGACAGGTCCTCTGTTCAAGACAGGGCACAGGGATAGTACGGAAGCGCACTGGCTGAGGTAATCTACAGGCGTGAGCCCAAATCCTTGAGAACCTTTGGAAAACTGGACAGGTGCCAAAACAAAACTATCCAGACCCTTCTGCCCAGCAAGACTAGCCTCAGTGGAGTATGCAGGAGAGAACACACAGCTTTGGGGGACGTTGGTGGCCTTTTCTGTTGTCCAAAGGCACTGATATGGTGGTGGAGGCTCCCACAACACGGAGCACTGGCCAACCTGCAAGGTCCCAGCCTCTACCCTGCAAGCAGGAGTAAAGTCTGACTTGACTGTGCCCTTCCCACTGGGTAGGACTCGGCCCCGCCTCCCCAGGCTTCTGCCCTTCCAAAAAGGCAGGCCAGAGGAAGGCGGGGCCTCCGTTTGGCTCCTCCCCCCGTTCCTTTAGCCCACCCACCGCTGGGCTGGGGAGAACCTAGTTAATTGTTCTCTCTTTGGTCCCTGCTCGCTTGAGTTCCTGAGGCGACACAGACTGCCAATTTTTAGCCTACACGCCCCCTTCCCAAGACTAGCTTGCGCAAACTCAGAGCCGCATAAGCTCAGACTCTGGGAAATCGTGGCCCAAGGCCAAGGCTGACACTGGACTCTAACTCCTAGCCCCTCCCCTTGCCCGGGCCTCTGGAAAGCTGACTGCGAGCAAATTGCTGGGGACAGAAATGGCTGCGGGCGGCCGAGGTCTCAGCAGGGCCTTGCACTCCTCTCCTTGCCCTGCTTGGAAACGAGCACAGTTGGGAGCCAACGGGCGCCTGAAGCCCCAGTACGATGCCGTGGTGATAGGAGCAGGTAAAGCTAAAGAAGGCATTTGAGGGGCCTCCAGGGAGCCTCGCTGCTGCCTCTGCTGTGGGCACAACCTGGCCGGGAGTCTCAATGAGCAGGGCCTGAGTCGGCATCCCTCGGTTCTGATTCCACCCTGGGGTACTGTGTGGTCTAGAACAGCTCTTGCCTTCTGGATTTAAACCTGTCTAGAAAGACAAGGAGTGACTAAGTAAACGTAGGAGTTTCCCTGTATCTCCTGAAAAATGAGCGACTCCTTCCGGGACCATTTGCAGGAAGCATATGGTACTTTAGAATGAGGAAGAATGACGCCGGGACTGTAGACAAATGAGATCCCACTCTGAGCCGTGTACTGGTTCCCAGCGCACTTCTGAGATCATCCATTGGGAGAGGAAGCCAGAGTCGTTTCATAAAGAGAAAAGGTGGTTGGGGGTCTCCAGGAACCCTAATGAGCATCCACAAAGGGTGCGATCTTCCCCCAGACATAGACACCTGCTACGGTGTTGGTCCTGCAAAGTCTTGCTGACTCTCCAGCCCACAGCCCTGACGCGTGCTGGGTAATGGGCTGAGGTATATCCTAGGGCCAGGCTGCACTCTACACCAGGGCCTTCGGGTTCACACTTTTGGGGCCTGGAGACATTTATTTCCAGCTGGGCTCTTGCGTAGATGATGGCAGGTTCACACTTCCCTGAGACACATCACCGGCTTTAAGTAAATGCTGGCCTGGTTTGGCTTCTTTTGTCTACTGAGAACCACCCTCTCCAGTTCGTGCACATGTGAATGTTTATTATACACAGACTTGTTTTCATTACCGATACTAAAATAAAGATATGCCTCACACAGTTTTTACGAATTAGATATACAGAGCTCTTGATTTAAATGCCAAGTTTCTTCTGTTGAAAACACATTCACCCACCACTCCACACAGGGAGTGATCAGGCCCAAGCTTAGGGAGCTCCATTCAAGGGCTGTCCCCTGCTAAATGGGCATTCCTGAGGCCTGGGGATTGTCTCATCCTGCAGCAAAAGGGGACAGGTCACCCGGAGCCACAGGAAAGTCATTCAGGACTTGGGGACTAGACTTGGGGGGTTTTGTTCTTTGTCACTTGAAATCTCCTTGTTGTTCACAGCTGGACTGAGACCAGTTGCCAAGGAAACTTTACTAGTTTTCCAAGACTGATGAGCCACCAATGAAAAGCCAGATGGCCGCCATGTTTGTTACAGCCTTGCAGAGGCTTCTCCAAACACTGCCAAGCCTCCTCCCTCAACACCACACAGTTCCACATTATATATGAAGGATATACATTACTCTCTGTCTTACACATGAAGAACTCTGAGACAGCCACTGGTTAGATGCCTCTCTGAAGGTCAAGCCACGTGAAGCCCGGGCTGTCTGCGTTGAAGTTATGTGTGTGTTCAAAGAGTGGTTTCTCCAATTAGGCTCACTCCAATGGCAGGTCCAACAAGCATTTTTTAAAAAACTTTCTTGTGAAAACTTTCTAACATTTTAAAAATAAAACCACATAGCATTTTCCAACCTGTAGGTTTTGACTCCTTTGAGGGGCAAATGACCCTTTTACAGGGGGCCACATATCAGGTATCCTGCGTATCAGATATTTAAATTCTGGTTCATAACAGCAAAATTACAGTTGGGAAGTAGCAACAAAAATAATTTTATGGTTGGTCACCACAACATGAGAAACCGTATTAAAGAGTCGCAGCATCAGGAAGGCTGAGAGCCACTGTATGACATAGGTCATCATATAAACTCACCGCAGGATGAGTTACTGCTAGGGCACGGAGCTTTGGTCCTGTGAGAACATCTGTTAGTCAGGTGTAAGGTAGGTCATGGAGTAAGGTACATTTATTCTTGTGAATACTGAGCAAAGGGCTTGAAAAATCCAGTTTCAGAGACTCCATTAATGACTGAGAAGTTGGCTCAGTGACCTCTAAAACTCTAGATGTCTCCGTGTGGGAAATTTAAAACAAAAGCAACTCAGCCATGGAGAAATTCATCACAGGGGCCATGGCTGCTCCCCTGCTCCTGGACATTTGTCAGATAAGAGTTGAGCATTGGATTTGAGCCCACGCTGGGTCTAGGTGGGTGCTGAGAGGTCACAGCTGTCTACTGACGTCTGAAAGAGAAGAGTGGTATCTGTCACCTGTCACCGTCGAGAAAAATGACCAGGGGTCTCAAAGCTGACTGACACCCTCGTGGCCTATTTTCTGCCTGTGGATGATTCTCCACCAACAGCTGAGCTGTGAGCAGGGGAGAGCCTGAGGCCTGCGCGCTCAGCGTAGCCCGGATGCTGCCTGCACAGAAGTCTCTGGGAAACTGTGTGAGATCAGGATCCAACGCAACACCCGAAACCTGCAGGGTGGCACCTGCTTTGTAACTGGTGCACACCTTGAAGCCCTATGAGTAACTCACTTCATTTTTCAAAATTCTGAACTCTTCGTATCTCCTTGTTGGAGACTGGGGACTGACGAGACACTACTGTGCCTGGTTCCAAGTGCCTTGGGTTAAACAAGCTGTGTGTGACAGCAGCTGTCCCCATGAATGGCACTCAGCCCCTGCCCACATATACCTTTGAAGCCTTCCCAGTCATATAAACCCAGACCATGTCACTTCCATACTAGCTCCCTCTAGGGTCAGAAGTCCAGTAGCTTCTCCCTGACCTTGAAGCAAGGAACAGTTTTTTCCAAACCAAGCCCAATAGAACCAGAGTGGGCTTCCTGGTGTCCCCTGAGATGCTGAATCCAAATGTAGGACAAAGAAGATAGCTGGGGCCTGGGGATAGAAATGGGACTCAACACTTAAAGATGTATTTAGTGATGCTTTTCTCTCTTGTCTCATTGCAGGACACAATGGGCTGGTGGCAGTGAGTACCTCTTTTCCTACTTCAATGCCCCCCCCCAGCAAGTGGCTCCCAACAGCAAAGGGGAGGGGTGTGAAAAAGCAAGCAGGACAGAAGCCATAGGAACAAAGAAAAGGGCAGTCTGTCCATGAATCTAGTGTTGATCCTGGGCCAGCTAAAGGAAACATCATAGACTGCTTCCTTGTCCTCTCCCTAAGCCATGTGGTCCCCATGGCCTGTGGGAGGGTCCGAGGCTTATAAAATGTCACTCACTGGCACAGAGGAACAAGTTGGAACTTGGAGTGGGAAAGGGTTTCTCACACCAATGCAGTTTGTGCTTCCCAAGGAAGAAAGTGTTGGGAAGAAAGAATCTAATATGGAGTCTAAACTCTTGGGCCTTGCTGGAGATTAGATATTGTCAGCAAATGGGGACAACCCAGGACTCTCAAAGCTTGTGTGGAGTAGGGAGGTGCTCAGGATTCTGGAGATGGACAGAGAAACCCTTTGTGCTCAGACACCGCTGTGCAGGACCTGCTCAGTGCCTGCCTGACTCCCATGGTCTCAGAGCAACCTGCTTCGCAGATGTCTGTCTGTGAGGTCGGTTCTGTCTCTTTAGAGAGCAGCATAGCTTCCCTCTGTGTACCAGGCCAGCTTTACCAGGATCACTCTCTTTTGTTCTCAATATAATATCTCTGGAGACTAGGTTTCCAGCTCCTCAGCTCGGAGCTCCAGGAGCCTGAGGCAAGCTGTCACCCTCACTGAACCTCAGTTTTTCTATCTGTAAAGTAGGGCTAGCACAGCAGCTGTTCCTAGCATGGTGGTCTGACTCTGCCCATACAGTAGTTACTGAGGGGACTTCGAAAAAGGTGACTTAGGAATTTCACCATTTGTATTTCCATTTGGATATCAGTGGTACAAAGACACACGTGTGTGTGCACATACACAATACACACACATATTCTCTCTCTCTCTCTCTCTCTCTCTCTCTCTCTCTCTCTCTCTCTCTCTCTCTGCAGGGATGTAGGCCTAGACTAGCTTAATTTAACTTCCCTCTAAGTACCAGAGAAGTGAGAAACCCTACATCACTCATCTCCCTCAAATAAAGTTTTGCTATGACCACAGGTATCAAGGCATACTCAGTAAAGCATATTTTACTCACTAGAGAGCAGCTAAGGCAGCAGTCAGTTCTCAAACTTGTGGGTGATGACCCTTTTTTTTGAGGGGGTCACATATCAGATATGGTGCATATCAAATACTTACATCTCGATTCATAACAGTAGCGGGATTACAGTTATGAAGTAGCAATGGAATAATGTTATGGTTGGAGGTCACCACAACATGAGGAACTGTATTAAAGGGTGGCAGCATTGGGAAGGCCGAGAGACACTAAGCTAAGGGAACCCTCACCAGCCCTGTGGAGCTGTGGAAGTCAGAGCTGTAACCATTAGCCCTGGCTTTATGTGTGAGGGAAGTGGGGCGTGTGGATCAGCAGGAATGAGATGAGGATGAGAGACTGAACCTGGAGATCCTGGTCCAGTGTCCTCCGCCCCACCATGCTGCCCTTGATGTGCCTCAGTGGGAGAAGGGGGCTTGCTCCCGCCAGGGCAGAGGAGACATGAAAGGAGGGAAAATCATCTTCAGCTGGGAAGTGGAGAGGCAGATGTAGGCACACCAGATCCGAGAAGACACGTAGACATCGTAACCAAGGGTTTATTCAGGTCCTGCAGTGAGGCTCCTTGGTCAACCCCAAGGGATCAAGAAAGGACCCTGTGTCCTCCCAGGCAGCGTACCTCCAGAGACTGGGGGTGAACACCGCGGTCTTCGAGAGGCGCCATGTGATTGGGGGTGCAGCTGTCACTGAGGAGATCATTCCTGGTGAGTCTTGAGAAGGGGGTGGGGAGAGGCAGGGGTGATCGGGGATGACTGGTTCTTCTGATTTGGTTCCAGGATTCAAGTTCTCCCGAGCTTCCTATCTCCTCAGCTTACTGAGGCCACAGATTTACACAGACCTGGAGCTGAAGGTAGATTGCTTGTCTTGGCCCAGTGGTTGGTGGGGGGTGGTGGGGTGGTTCTTTCTTCCTGGCCTGGGAGGGAGGGAAGCATCATATCCCATGCCCCAAGCAGCTTCCTGCCTGTGGTCTTCTCTTCTAGGCTCTGTCTAACCCACGCATATTCCTCTGCATGCCATAGCTTGATTTTGTCTCAGCTACCCCCTGCTTTAAAATCAGGCAAATTTCAAACTCTTCTCTAGCGTTTTTCACCGATGGTCTTCATAAAGCACCCACATGCAGCCGAGTTTACAAAGCTGCCCGACAAGCCCTTGTTAAACTTTGGCATTTTTTTTAATGAGTACACTGTAGCTGTCTTCAGACTCACCAGCAGAGGGCACCAGATCCCATTACAGATGGTTGTGAGCCACCATGTGGTTGCTGGGAATTGAACTCAGGACCTTTGGAAGAGCAGTCAGAGCTCTTAACCACGGAGCCATCTCTCCAGCCCCATCTACCACCATTCTTGATAGCATGATCAGGAAACTGTTTCACTGTGGACAGTGTCCCCTTTGCACACTCTTGGTCTCAAAGATAAAAGAATTTTAAAACAAACACAGAAAGAAACTCAGAGGCAATGTATTCAAGTTAGAGGGAAAGGGTCCTGAACATGATGTCAAGGTACCAGGAGAAAGAGCTAGTGAGGGATAGAAAATTATATATGCAAAGCAAAAATGTACACTTATGAGGAACAACATAGGCACACCAGAGTGGGGGAGAATGGGCCTTATCCCCGGGTTTTTGTTGGAGTCCTGTAAGATTGCTCTTTGCCCAGGGTGACATGGGCCTTGAATGCTCCACCACTTAAGGCCAAGCCTAGAAGGAATATTGAACCTTAGCATTTTGGAATTAGACTTACATTCTACTAAGAGTTAGTTGCTCTCTGTGGCCTGGACCTTGGGATTTACCTCAAATAGGGAGGAGTAATAAGAATAGCCTCAGTTTACCTTTCACTGTGTGACCAGGAAGGAAGGGCGTTAGCACTGATTTACCCTTTAATTCTATTGACACTGGGCCAGGAAAGGACAACCATATTTACCATCATCACTTACCCCTTAGCTCCAACAGGCCCCCTGTGAGGGTCCGAGACCTTTGCGGGGTGCCACTCGGGGTCTAACAATATACTTGTATTATTATTTTTTGTCTCTTGAGACAGGGTTTCTCAGTGTAGCTCTGGTTGTCCTGGAACTCACTCTGTAGACCAGGCTGTCCTCAAACTCACAGAGATCCACCTGCCTCTGCCTCCTGAGTGCTGGGACTAAAGGTGTGAGCCAGCACACCCACTTCGATTGGTGTACTCCTTCTTAAGGGCATGGTTGTTCGTCACCTTCTTACCACAGTCTGTTGTCCTTACCTTTGGTTTGGCCTCATTTAGCAGTAAAACAGGGTTTCCTCTTCCATGTGTGTGGAGATCTTGGTTCAAAAGAGACTTCTCTCCTTCACCCGGTTCAGGCTTTTGCAGAGGACCCCCTGAACTCCTGTGCCACTTGTCTCAGGGGACTGGGCCTCTTCTGGGTTCTGGGCCTTTGGAAGGATCCTTTCTCTGCCTCTTGTTCTTCTCTCTCGTCTGCTCACCTTTGTCCACTGACAGACCCACCTCCTCTGCCTCTTCCTCTTCCTCCTCTTCCTCCTCTTCTTCATCTTCCTCCTCCTCATAAACTCAACCACCTCCTTCCTGAGGTCAACTTGGCTGACTCCTATCTTAGAAAATAAGAACCTAAGGAGCCTCCTATGCTGCACAAGTCCTGTGTGAAATGAAGAAGGCACTTGGGCACCATTTATATAACTCTTTGCTTTAATACAGTGGCTCTCAACCTGTGGGTCCAGACCCCTTAGTGAACCTCTATCTCCAAAAAGATTTACATTACAATTCACAACAGTAGCACAATTGCAGTTATAAAGTAGCAACAAAAATGATTTTATGGTTCTAGGTCATCACAACATGAGAAACTGAATTAAAGGGCTGCTTTGGAAAGGTTGAGAAGCGCTGTCATAGAATTCAAGTACCAGAGTCTATGAACCAGGTGATAACAGAAGCCCAAGTGAAGAAATTATTATTTTGAGAGACAGAGATAGATAGACAGTCACACACACATACACACACAGAGAGAGAGATAGAGAGAAACAGAGAGACAGAAAGACAGAGACAGAGAGAGAGAGAGAGAGAGAGAGAGAGAGAGAGAGAGAGAAAGAGAGAGAGAGAGAGTGAGAGAGAGAGAATATGGAGGAGATATAATATCAGATCCCGATAGAACTTAGAGTCTGGGTTAAGGTCCAGGTCTTCCGTCTGTACCATGCTGTATATAGCTGAAGGAATTTGTATTAATAGAGTTCCGGTTTATGGTGGCAGATCTGGGGAGCCACTGAGGCAGCCTCAGCCTTCCCTCCCATTCCTGGGGGATCTTCTAGGTCTCTTCCATTCTCGCTCCTCCCACTCCTGCTTTACTGAAGAAATCTGCCTCAGGCGAGGCCCCTCAAACCTATCGGGGTGGGAATGACCTAGGTAGGTTAGTTGGGATTTCGAAGCTCTTGCTCAGAAGCCTGTTTTCATAGTGGAGGACCCAGTGCAGCCTTTCACAGCTTTCCCTTGGGACTGAGATGTAGCTGGTCCTCCCCTGTCGCTCTCCTCCTGGGATGACTGCTTGCAGAGACTCTCTCTGGGTGAGCAGAGGCTCTGCTTCTGTTTCTGTACCTCAATGCTCACTGCATACCCTGAACATGCTGGGTCAGGTTAACATTCTCTTCCACTTCCTCCTCATAAGTAAAAAGTCGGGAATGACAAAGGTACCATTTAGAAGACCTAGAATCAGTTTTTTTTTTTTAAAGAATCTATGTTAAATTAGCTATATTTGAAATAACTTAGATTCCTCTGGGCTTATCGACTGGTTTGTTCAATTCATGTTCCTGGGGGCCTGCTTTGCACCAGGGCCAGAATAAACCTGGGGACAGGTACAGTGGAGAATCTGAGACACAGGAAGGGAACATTAAGAAAGAAAAAACCGGAAAACAGTGATAGGAAGAAGTGAAGTTCCACATTCCCCTGGTGACGGGAACTCCTTGAAGGGATGACACATGAACTGATGTGATCTAACCGCCTGTACATCTGAGAGAGAGAGAAAGCTCTGCTCAGAGGAAAATGCAAGTAGGCAGGTCAAAGGAAGTCCGAGCAGAAAACCCCTGTGTCCAGAGCATCCCACTACAGAGGGATGCAGGGAATAGAACTGTGTTTCATCCAGGAACAGTGAGAAGCCAGAGAGGTGTTCAATCAGGAAGCAAAAGTGTATAGATTAGTCCCCTGGCCATGATGGAGATGACATGGAAGGCCAGAGACCAGAGGCAGCTACTCCGTGGACCACAAGATGGCAGTCTGTGACGAGGGCATGGGGCTGGAGAGGCGTGTACACTTTCTACAGAGCTGATTTAGCAAATAAGCAAGGTCAGTGGTGAGGCAAAGGGAGGAGCCGAGGATAGCCCCTGCAGTTAAACAGTTCATCAAATTAGGAGGAACCAAGCAGGGGCTAGAGTGCTAACTCCTCACTTGAGTTATAGGCACTTCCTGCTCTTGTAGACATCTTGGCTTCAAGTGCCAGCTCCCACATGACTGCTCGCCCCAATCTGTAACTGTTTTCAGAGCTTCTGATTCAGTCTTCTGACATCCATAGGCACTTGGCACATAATGTATCACACACGCACACACACACCACATACACACACACACGCACACACATTATACATACATACCATACACACCATGCACACATATACACATGCATGCACATATACATTACACATATTATACACACATTTCATACACACACAGGCGAAATAACTCTATACATACAATTAAATTTTAAAAAGACAGCCCATGGCAAAGATTTCTCCAATCTGTAATAAAGATTTCTCAACTTCAGTGTTTAAAAAAAAAGGCAGACATTTCCCCAGACCAGTCCCTACCCACATCTGGATTCTGCTCTGTAAACTGCGGTGCCTGGGTGATGGTGTGTGCTGGGATGTCTCTGGTGTGGGCGGTTCCTGGAATGTTGGTAAGGTCATCTTTCCACGTAGTGGATGTGCCACGCCCATGTGAGGGATACAACATTGGCAAAGCCGACAATGCCCCTGCCTCAAGGAGACAGAGACAAGATGTACGTATAATTAACCATGTGGTGACCAGGGCTTTGTTCTTGGTGGGAAGAGTAAGGAGCATTCGGGGTGATCGGTGCTGGGTGGGGCTCGCTGATTAGCATCTGAGCAGAGGCAGACAGTGAGAGAGCCAGCCATGGATCTGAACAAAGAAATCCCCAGAAAGTGGTCACAGTTCGTCCAACTGATGTCAGCTCAGTCTCTGGTGTGTCACTGGCCCTTAGGAGAAGCTGCCCCGAGTGAGGAAGCTCGAGAGAATCAGGGCCAGCTTTAAATGTATGAAGGAGACGTCCACTTAAAGTGACAGTAACAAAGAAGACTGCAAACATAAAAATTAAATGACTAATCAATCCACCTTGTACATAAAGACTTTCACCGTTGCTTTAGTGTTTATTTTAAAGTTTACTTGGTATGCTTGGTGTGGGATTGTGCATCTTGGGGTTTTTGGTCTATCACTGGGTCTCTGGACAAGAGGGTTGGTTATTTATAACTTCTGCTAAAATCCAGGTCTGTACGCCTCGGAACCAATCACAGACCTAACTGGTCCCACAAACAGAACTGGAGAAAGGGCAAGAGCAGAAACGCCGATTCCCTAAAAGGTCTGTGCTTTGTGTGTTCTGCAGAAACATGGGCTGAAACTTCATCTGAGAAATCCCTACTCCTTCACCCCCATGCTGGAAGAGGGCACACTGAGCAAGCTGCCCAGGTCCCTTCTGCTGGGCACAGACATGGCTGAAAACCAGAAGCAAATCTCTCAGTTCTCCAAGAAGGATGCTCAGGTAGGGAAGGTGGGCAGGGACTGAAACCTTCCCCAGCAGCCCAGAACAGGCTCTCGAGATGAAATGGATGCCAAGGCTGTAGCTGAACAGGCTGCTTTCCCCGGACAGCTCGGCCCATGCTAACCTTTGACCTTAGGCACTCTGACCAGGATTGGTGGACAGTGATTAAGAGCGGTAGACAGTGGGACTCCCGGAGCTGTGCATGCTCATCCGAGGCTGCTGACCAGGCGGTCTCGGCACGCTGAGTTTCATAACGGAATCTCTGGAATGCATTACCCCTCTGCTTTCGCTCAGAACCCCACATGTTACCCATCCCGAAGCCCGTGAAAGACCACAAGAAGAACTTAGGACAGGAAGATGTTCTTTTAGTTTGACATCAATCCCTGACAACCAAAGCAAGAAAGCATCCCGTGGTGGTGTGCAAATCTGCCTCCCGGAACACACACCATATGGAGAATGCCTGCTGCTTCCTGCAGATCTAGTGCAGGAACACGTTCACTGGCTTAGTCCAGATGAGTTAGTGGGTGATGTAATGGGCCTGGTATGGTGGGTTCTGCAGTAGAGGAAATGTTCTTGTACCAGCCTGGATGCCGGCTGTAGGCGTACCACCAAATCCTTTCTCAGTGGAGGTATACTTATACAGAAAACCTGAGTTTGTACACTCAGTGCCCTTGCTTTCTGGTGTGCTAATCTAACATTGGGCAAAGCCTGGACCGCCACAGGCACGTAGCACTTGCCCCATTACGAAGCCTGGCCTCGTTAGCTGCTATTCTCGCAGATGTGACAGAGAGTAAACTAGAAGTAGCTTAAAGGAAGAAGGACTCACTTGGCTTGTTGTTTAAGAGGGAACGGTTCCTGGTGTCAGGAAGCCAGCCTGTATCCCTCAGAGCATGCCTGTAAGCCCTACGTCCTGCCCAACAGTCCCATGTCTCAGAGGTTCTTCAGTCTCTCCCAAACAGCATTACCTCATCCCAAACTGTTCCAATGCCTGTGCCTGTGGGACACTCCGATGAACTGACGGAACTGTCCTCTCACCCCCACCTCTCCCAGCATCATGAGCATCTGATGTAGTGTGCTGAGGACCCGTCATCCCAGTGCCTGTGGCCCGACTTGCTAGTGCCCTGACAGTGGGAGAGCTAGGCCCATTTCCCAAGGAGCCCGAAGACCTCAGTCGATGCTTTTGTGGGTGAAAGCTGTCGTTTTTTGCAAGCTCAGTCTGGGCAAAAATGTATTATTAGTGATAATAAAAATTTAAAAGTCCTTTACTACAGATCTGTTTGTAATACCACAATTCCCTGCATTTATCCATACATATAGCTGAGCTGAAATTCAGTGTCCTGGGGTAAGAATCAATAAGAACTTCAGCTGGTAGCAACTTCCACTGGTGTTCCTGTCACCCAGCCCGAGTGAGGGGGGTGGGGTCTGAGACACGACTGTGGACAGTTCTGCTGTGGGGGCTGCTGGGTGAGAAGACACAGGCTTCTGTGGCTACATGGGACGAGGCAGTGTGTCAGTCACCAAAAGAGAGTGGTCAGCATGCTGGGAAGAGATCTGCCTTCTACCAGTCACAGAGGACCTAGAGAGAATTCCTGAATGGATTTATCACAGGGCCTAGGCCCTCAGACACGTGACTATTTTGCGTGGCTGGTATTGGCCCATGCGATCCTTGGCCCTCAGACACGTGACTGTTTTGCGTTGCTGGTATTGGCCCATGCGATCCTTGGCCCTCAGACACGTGACTGTTTTGCGTGGCTGGTATTGGCCCATGCGATCCTTGACCCTGGTGGCTGTTCTGTTGCACAAGTTGCTCGGCCCCTTCACATATGACACACAGACCTGAGGATAAAAGACCTGAGCAGAGCTAAGCTGAGCAACAGCTGGGATGTGGCCCGAGGAGCCACCAGGGCTGCATTATGGGGCATGGCAGCCATATGCGATTGTGGCAGAGGATGCTGGCCTTGGCATGCTAACACGCAAGCTCTGTTACAGGCCTTTCCCAGATACGAGGAGTTCATGAAACGCTTGGTGCTAGCCATTGACCCCCTGCTGGATGTAGCTCCAGTGGACACAGCAGCCTTCCAGCATGGCCCCCTGCTGCAGAGGCTCAGGGCACTGTCCACCCTGCGGCCCCTGCTGAAGGCAGGTAAGTCTGAAGTACAAGAATCAGGGTGTGGGGGGTGACCTTCGTGAAAACAAGCCCACTTTCTGGATTTCTAGACCTAACCCTGAGCTCCTAGGAGCCACCATGTGTAGTCAGCTAGTAGGACATGGCCCACAGAGGCTGCCAGGCACTGTCCCCACCACCACCACAGAGTTTCAGCCTATGCTACCCTAACAGCAGAGCCCAAGTCAAAGGGTTGCGATTATTTAGAAGGATGACCCCCAAGGCACCCAAAAAGGGGACTGGAGGAGAAACTGCAGAGTACATTGGTTACCTTGTGTCGCTGCCACAAACACCATGACTGAGTGACAACAGGAGGGAATTGTTTATTTAAGCATAACGTTTCAGAGGGTTAGAATCCTTAATGTCAAAGACAGCGTGGCAGCAGGTAGCTAAGCCTAAAGCTCGCTGACCAGAGTCCACCCACAGGCAGCCACTAGAGACTATAAACTGAAAGAAGGCCGGGCGTATAAACCCCTAAAGCCCACCCCCAGTGACTGACTTCCTCCAGCAAGGCTCCACCTCCTAAAGGTTCCATAAGCCCCTCCCACCCACCACCTCCACGAAACAGCGCCAACAACTGGGGACCAAGTGTTCAGACACGGGAGTCTGACAGGGGCATACCTTATTCAAACCTCTGCCCAGAGAACATGCCAGTGCCAGGGCGTGTGTTGGCATTGGCCATGGTGCGGTGGGACACTGGCCCGGAGGAGACTCTGAGGAATGTGTTCATAGACGGTATGTAGGTCCTAACTGATCATTTCTAAGAGAAGGAAGGAGTCCTGTTCCCTGCTGCTCAGGGGTTCTCTCCTGAGATAGTAGGCATGCATCTTTCGATGAACTGGTACCAGAGAAGTCCAGAGAAGAAAGGGTGCATCCTACAGAAGCCTTCTTGAGGCTATTGGAAATTTCAATGTGTGAAGAAAAGCAAAGCCTGCGTAAAGTGCCTTACCACAGACACAGTTAGATCATGATAGAAAATCCAAGAAAATTGGAAGAGCTGCCTCCATATGAGGAAGAGTACTAAATTTAGACCCTCCCCCCCAAAAAAAAATTTTAAATGGTCTGCGATCAATTAGTGAGGTCTTCCGAGGGTTTAAGATAGAAGCCTGATCAAACCTGCTGTTGTTTTCCACAACCCTTTGGGTACACAAACAAATTCCCATATCCTAGAAAATACTGAATTGGTTAGCTATGGTCACAAGAAAAAGAAACCCCACAAGACTCCTTTGGTGTCTAAAAGCCAGCACTTCTTTCCCGGGTTCTTTGTAGGCCGGCTGATCCTAGCATGATCTGGTCCAGTCTGGCCTCATGCGCATGTCTGCGGCTGAGGCTACCCAGCGTGGTGCCCTCTCTGCTCTCGATGTCTTGTCCTGTGTGTGGGATCAGCTACATGCCCTTCTCATATCGGTGGAGATGCTCAGGGGGCAGGCACCACTGCCCAGGCCAGTTACGAGTCTCCATTTATGACAGGTCTATACATATTCCCTTGGCTAGTGACCCACGTGGATAAGCCCAGAGTCAAGGTCAGAGCAGGCCTGCCAGCTGTGCTGGGCGGCCATCACATCTGGAAATGGAGACAGTGAGTCAGTCAACTTTGTCACCAGTACCAAAAGCAGACACTCCTTCTCAGATTACCGGTCCCGGGAGCCTCATGCAATAGTATCAATTATTATAAATTCACTATGTTAATATTTATTAAGCAAGTTATGCCGAGGGGCCACAGTGACCAAAACCCATGATCCCTGTCCTTTCGCTAAAATATAACTGGTGTCCACCAAATTACATATCTTTTCTATTGCATTTAGTCCTTACACTAGCACACAAAACATGTCACCCATCTTACAAAGAAACAGGCTCAGAGTAATTGTGTTTAAAAGGGGGACCAGAGCCTTGTAAGCACACACTGCCCTTGAATGTCACACTGTCACCACCAAGTCTCTGCCTTTTCCTGTTCTTTCCTAGGGATGGAACAGCGTCTCCCCAAAGCCTGTCTCACTTGATGCTTGCACTTCTCTTTCAGGGTACACTCTGGGAGCCCAGCTCCCCCAGTACTACGAGGTCCTCACAGCCCCCATTTCCAAGGTGAGTGTGGCCAGATGATGGCCTAGGGGACCTTTCTGCCACCCAGGCCCTTGAGCCTTTCTGGGGCTTTGCTCTTCAGGTGCTGGACCAATGGTTTGAGTCTGAGCCTCTGAAGGCAACCCTGGCAACCGATGCTGTGATTGGAGCAATGACAAGTCCCCACACTCCGGGGAGTGGGTGAGTAGAGAGCAGGGGCACTGCTGAAGCAGAACAGACTTCCTAATGAGAGGAACTCACTGGGACTCAGTGGCTCGCCCTCTGCCATTTTCTGAGCGTATCTAGCGCGCGGGCATGAAGATCAGCATCACATGCATGTTGGATGAACTCTCCGAGAGAGTCACGTCTGAAAACCGGAGTTCAGAGAAGTGTCCCACTGTGTCACATGGCTAGTAAGAGGCAGAGCTGACTTCTGGCACATGCTGTCTGAACCCCAGAATTCTTTCTTTAGCTGCTGTTCTCCATGCATCTTCAGACAAAGCCTCTTCCTCCTGTCAGCATCTTCTGTTGTCCTCTCTCCCTCCCTCCCTCCTTTCCTCCCTCCCTCCCTCCCTCCATCCCCCCTCCCTCATTCCCTCCCTCCTTTCCTCCTTCCCTCCCTCCCTCCCCCCTCCCTCCCTCCCCCCTCCCTCCTTCCCTCCCTCCCTTCTTTCCTTCTCTCCCTCCCTCCCCCTCCCTCCTTCTCTCTCTCCCTCCTTTCCTCCTCTCCCTCCCTCCCTCCCTCCCCCCTCCCTCATTCCCTCCCTCCTTTCCTCCTTCCCTCCCTCCCTCCCTCCTTTCCTCCTTCTCTCCCTCCCTCCCTCCTTTCCTCCCTCCCTCCTTCCTTCCCTCCCTCCCTCCCTTTCTACTCCCTCCCTACCCCCTCCCTCCTTCTCTCCCTCCCTCCTTCCTTCCCTCCCTCCCTCCTTCCCTCCCTCCCTCCCTCCTTTCCACCCCCTTTCTCTCTCTCCTCTGCTCTCCTGCTGGACTCCTGTGAAGCCCATGTCCCTTCTCTCCCCACATACACACAGCTTCCTGCCAGGGCTGACAGCTGCCCTTCTCTGCAAGGACCTGTATGTCTAGAGCCCAGTAAGAGAGGAGCAGTCAGACAATGAGGGCTGTGGTTGTGTTTTTAACTTCTTGTAAGAGCAGGAGTGGAAGAGGATGTGTGTGTATGTGTGTGTGTGTGTGTGTGTGTGTGTGTGTGTGTGTGTGTGTGTGTGTGTGAGCATTTGCTGCCCTCTGCCAAGCTCTTGACTAGCCAGCTGATGTGGATGTGGACCCTCCCATCCTTTTCTCTTGGGTCTCAGGGAAACTGAGCTAGCTTATAAAACTTTTAGAAATTGCTGGTGAGCACCTGCCTAACGGTGCTGGGTTCTGGAGACACAGTAGTCCAGGGGCCAGAAATCCTCACAGGGCAGAGACCCAGAGCAAGCAGAGACTATTGGGAAGTGTTCTGGGAAAGCTGCCTGGCTGCAACAAAGGGCCTACAACAGGAAATATTTGGTAGGAGATGAGGGAAAGAGAAGGGGCTTGCTGAAAAAAAGATGAGGAAGGAAGAGGTTCCAGACTGGCAGCCCAGCAGGTGCAGAGGCTGGAGTGGGACAGGCAGTCACTCCAGCAAACAAAGGAACTCAGCCTAGCAGGGATGTGCCCTGTGAGGGGAGGACTGGGCTGGCCCCAGGCAGGATCCAAGAGCACTGTCTGATGACACAGGCTTTTCCCCTCAGGCAATACTGTGCAGCAAAGGCTCTGAAGGGAAGGAGGATGGGCGCATTTGGGCTCTCAGACCAGGGTGGCTGCACCATGGTGACCTGCAGGACAAGTGCTGAGGATTGCCGGTGGCCCTGGTCTGGCTTCCTGAGGGAGAGAAGAGAAAGGTGCTAGTCAGGGCATCTGAGCGTCTGCCAAGGTTGACGCCAGAGTTTCTGGTGGGACATTGAAAACGGCCATCTGAGAGAATGGCGACTGCTCTGGGGCCACCAGAAATGCACAAGTGTAGAGATGCCTATAGGCTCGAGACACGGGCTGGCGCTTGGCGTGCTTGTGGAGGCTAGAGTGCTGTGTCACATACGTGCACAGGGGGAGGCTGTGGCGTGGGAAGGCAGGGTACTGAGCTCACACAAAGGCCCAGGGAAAGGTCTGGATGGGGAAGGAGTTGAGGATCAGAACAGAAAGAGGCGACTTGTGTCTGAATCTGAGATAAAAGCTGCCTCAGCCCCGGGTGCTCTGTGGTCTACCCTCAGGTATGTGCTGCTGCATCATGTGATGGGTAGTCTAGAAGGGATGCAGGGCGCCTGGAGCTACGTCCAGGGTGGCATGGGTGCCCTCTCTGATGCTATTGCAAGCTCAGCTACTACACTCGGAGCGAGTATCTTCACAGAAAAGGTGTGAGCCCCTTTCCCCATCCCTGACTGTTGGCCAGAGCAGAGGGTGGGACAGCCTCAGATTCAGAGAGACCCTTGAATTGCTGATGAGCAAAGTGAGGTCCAGGCTCTCCCCTCTGAAGCTGGCCAACCTTCCGAGTTCACCCGTCACAAAACCACGCGCGGGCTGTGCTTTATGGTGGGCGGGTTGCAGCAGTGCGCTAAGGGAAGCCACTGGCTTGGGGAATGGGTTGGGGGTTAAGAAGTATGGGTCCCTGGGAGCCACACCTACCATCCTTCCTTCTGAG
This sequence comes from Micromys minutus, assembly GCF_963924665.1. Lineage (NCBI taxonomy): Eukaryota > Metazoa > Chordata > Mammalia > Rodentia > Muridae > Micromys > Micromys minutus. The sequence goes on from NC_137971.1 coordinate 18,026,780, forward strand.
AGGCTTTGGGGTCTCCTGCTGGGGCTCCAGACTGTGGCTAAGGTGCAGGTGAACAGCGAAGGCTGTGCCCAAGGGATCGTACTGCAGGATGGCGAGGAGGTCAGGAGCAGAGTCGTCTTGTCCTGCGCGTCACCACGGACCACCTTCCTAGAGCTGACACCACAGGTGAGGCAGGTCAGGGGAGAGATACAATGTCTGCCACACAGGCCTTGGAATGTGGTGTGGGGAGCTCAGATCACACCAGGCAGGATGATCTGAGAACTAAGGCTTATCTGAGAAAGTCAGCAGCTTTCGAACAGTCGAGACGTCTCGTGGGTCATGGGAAGGTCCACAGAAGTGAGGGGACTGAGGCCACACAACTGGCAATAGGCCAAGCCAGTGCCAGGGCCCAGGTCTGGCTTACAATTCTTACCACTTTTCTTCTCCCGAGATTTGGATTTCTCCCCTTGCCAACTTGGATTCTCCCATCCGCCAGTGATCTATTGCAATATTAATGCTGGGGATGGAGGTTTGGCAGGCTGTTTTGTTTTGCTTTGTGTTTTCAGCACAGTAATAAAACTTCTGGGCAGATAAGACCGTCTCTCACAGACAGAGAAATCTGTTGCTCTCGGCCGGTTCAGCTGCTGGGGCATGTGTGTTACCTGCAGAGGCCGCGGCTCTGCTAGTCTTGACCGGACTCGGTTGTCTGGGAACTGGCTGGCTGCAGCTGGTCCAGGACAGACTCAGAGGAAAGACAGAATGGGGACTATGGGGACTCATGTGTCCCTCAGCCTCCGGAGCAGGGACTCCAGCATGTTCTCAGACCTGGCAGAGGGTGACAGCCGGCAAGCTCCGCATGCTCCATTGTTTGACCTGGACCCATCTTACTTACTGACAATGGCTAAATCCAGTCTCCCAGCCAGGGTCAGTGGGTGTGAGTTGGGTGGGGGTGGGGAAGACTATGGAGAAACATGGGGAGGGTCTTGCATCCAGGCAGGGCTCAGGACTTCGGAACATCGCAATCGGCCATACCTTCCCTGTCCCCGAAAGATAAGCTAATAGGTATCTGAGCGTGCAGTCTCATCCTTATGTAGGCCCGTTCTTGGGGGCAAAGCACGGCTTACTGTCTCTGAATATTTCCACTAATGAAATCCAACAGATCTCAGCGCACATTGTGAAGCAATTCTGAAGCAGCAGGAGCCATGACCAGCAGGAATAAGATGCATACAAATGTCTATCCTTGTCCCAAGCAGGACGTGGAGAGAGCTACTCCCAGCCAGGACAGTGGGCCAAATGCAGAGGAAGACATGTCAGGCTAGATTAGGAGGGCTCTGGGGAGCTCTCACCAAGGAGGTAGTGTGGGGCTGGCTCTGAAGGAAGAAGATGTCTTCCACAGAGATTGGTGGGCTGGTCTGAACTGCTTGGCTTTCAGGAAGTCTCTCCCTCCAGGAGTGGCTTCCTGAAGCCTTTGTGAAGAGAATCTCCCAGCTGGACACCCAGTCTCCTGTTACCAAGATCAACGGTAAGAGACAGTCTGATTGTATCTCTCTTTTGACACGTTTGCATGGGAATCTCCAAATCAGGGGAACCCCAGCCACACTGCCCTCTCCTGCCCTGACCTCAGCTGGTCTCCAGCTTGTCATATTTTGAGATTTCCGGCCCACTAGACAAGCATGTCCTGACTGTTGAGGGAGGACCCAGAGAGACTGGGGACCTGCCCCAACCCGACCTTTTGGCTCTTCAGTGGCTGTGGACAGGCTGCCAAGCTTCCAGGCAGCCCCCAATGGCCCTGGGGACCAGCCACAAGCTCATCACCAGTGTTCCATCCACCTGAACTGTGAAGACACCATGTTCCTCCACCAGGCCTTTGAAGATGCCAAGGGTGGCCTGCCTTCCCAAAGGTAGGTAAGACTTGGCCTCTGTGTCCCCTGTGTCCCCTGAGCTCCTTTAACCTGGTACTAAACCTTCAGTGTCCCAGAATCAATCTGCCCATGGAGGAGACTGTGTTCTGCAGGCACCCAGGGTGGTGGCTTGGGGGGGGGGTACTAGGCAGAGCTTGAGCACCAGAAATTCTCAGAGCCCATCCCCACAGTGACACAGTGACACACTTCCTCCAACAAGGCCACACCCCGTTTCACCAAGGCCACACCTCCTAGTAATAGCACTTCCGTGGACCAAGCATATGGAAACACATGAGTCTATGGGCGCCAAACTAACTCAAAATACCACATGGGGACATGTTGGGGGTGTCCCAGGCTAGTGGGGGACAATCCTGAGGATAGCACTCAGAATGAGTAGAAGAGGAAGCACTTCCTCGTCAGGAGAAGGGGTTCTTAGATTCAGCGACAACCATGCTCACTTAGCCCCTGGTGCATGTCTGAGGAGCCCCTTCATCCAACCTAAAAGCACCCTCACCTCATCAGAGCTGCCACCACAGGAGATGGCAGGCAGTGCCTTCGTCACCGCACACCTCGAATCCTCTGGCAGACCACTGGTCTACCAGATGACTGAAATTCACACTCACGTGAATGCTGGGTAGATGGCTACCATGCGATGTTGTTTATGGGTCGACACCAAGAAGAGGTCAGCATGTTCACTGAATGTAGTTTTCAATAGTTCATAATAGTTTTGATCCGTGGTGGGAGAATGTGCAGAGACCCCAGGCCTGGAGGGCCATATGTATCTAGAGATCTAAGGGTCTTATGCAGCAGGTAGGAAAGGTGTTGGCTACAGGCACAGGTGGTAGGCTAGACATGGAACAGCACACTGTGCTGCTTGGACAGGTCTAGATGTCTGTTTTGCCTGTTCATTCCAGGTAGGGTTCCTGGACCAGGAGGGGAGGGGCAGGTGCGGTTGGAGCCTGACCACTTGAGAAGCAGTTGACACAGGGCTGACCCCTCCACGGTTCTCACTCTCTGGCACTTGAGCTGGGGAGCCCAGATTAGAACACAGATCTGTGAGGAAGGAAGACAAGACAGGGCCACACCTCTGAGCCAGTGAGAAAGGACCAGGACCCTGGAGCCTGGGCTCCCTGTCTCCAGGAATGCCACAGAGGTGGTCTGAACTATGCTGGCTACCGTGACTTCACAGTGACAATCAGACCAGGTCTCCGAGGGTCTTTATTTTTTCTCATGTCACCTCAAGATGGCCCCAAGTTCTCAGTCATGACCTTCTCTTCTCCTCCTGACATCACAGGCCTATGATTGAACTCTGTATTCCTTCATCGCTGGACCCCACCCTGGCTCCACCAGGCTGCCATGTTGTTTCCCTCTTCACTCAGTACACACCCTACACCCTGGCAGGAGGCAAGGTGTGGAATGAGCAAGAGAAAAACACCTACGCAGACAAAGGTAAGGATGTAATGCAGGTTGCTCTGCAGGGTGATACCCAGCCATGGGATCCACTGGACAGACTCCCTGCTCCCCAGAGCCTCAGTCCAGCTAATCACTGCAGGGGGTGTTCCAAGGGAAGAGATGTGTTCGAGGAAACCTCATGTCGGCATGGTGAATATTGGCTGTGATCAGGTTGTTGTCTGACTTCTACACATGCACTGGACCATACACACACACACACACACACACACACACACACACACACACAGATACATACATTCACACACACAAACTCACACACAGATATACACACATGCTCATACTCATGCACTCACGCACAAACTCACATACTCACACATGAATACACATACATACCTTCACACACATATACACACACATGTTCACACACACATACACACATGTTCACAAACTCACACTCACACACACACATGTACACATACATACACACCCTCACACACACACATAGATACATACTCACACACAGATACATACATTCACACACACAAACTCACACACAAATATACATACATGCTCACACTTGCAGATATATAGGGAGGGAGCACTGTCTGGGTTTTCAACAATGAATGGGGGTAGGCCTGTATGCAAAGAATACTCCAAGCCACAGAAACAGCGTGGGCAAGGCATCGAGAAGAAGGCTACTTCCCATATTCCCAAGCAGACAGGTGACATTGTGCTTAGGTCAGGGTAAGGAATGAGGGAGTGAAGCACCTCGGCTCAGGCCTAGATAAAGCATTTATTTGCTATGGACCAATTTTCACTTTGTTTCTTCCTTGCTGATACATAACTGGCATAGGATAAAATAAACTATCGGTTCATACAACTCAATAGATTTTAGTAAACTTATGAGTTGTACGTACGTCCCCTCTTCCTGACGCTCTTCCTGGGCTCCAGTGTTTGACTGTATTGAGGCCTACGCCCCCGGCTTCAAGAGTTCTGTGCTGGCCAGAGATATTCTCACACCGAGGGACCTAGAGAGAATCTTCGGGCTTCCTGGAGGGGTGAGTGTAGGCCTGGGGGCCTCGTCCTACCGTCTTCCTTCCTGCCTCCCTGGCTGGCCCCTTTGGCTTTACCCAACCTTCATGAGGCAGTGGTGGAGCCCCTGTCTGAGTAAGACCAGGAGAGAGAGGACACACATGCACAGGCGCCATTCCAGAAGGTCACTAGGCCTGGAGTACAGCCTCACCTTTCCCATCAGCCTTTTCTAAAGAGAGCCCCCCCCCCCCCTGCTAATTAAGTAGGACCATTGTAGTAAGCTTTGGTTTACCAGATAAAGGAAATCAGAGGCCAGAAGCTAGAAGCCTGCTGGGAGCCTGGGAGGAGCCCCATGAGGAATCAGGGAGCCCAGAGAGGAGCCGGCAGTCCCATGCGGAGTTAGGAAGCCCATGAGGAATCTGGAGTTCAAGCCATGGCAGCTCCAACCCTGCAGCCTCTGGCCACAGGAGCCACTGAGCCTAAAAAGGTCATAGTGAGCTGAGTGGCCTACGATGCACATCAGCGGGGAACCCAGCAGCGACATAAGTGACGCCATATGTTAAACCATGACATTGACTATGTGCCAAATCGATCAGATCTGGAATCTATTAGACTAACTGAAATACGCTATTGACATAAATGTCACTAATTTGCCGTTTGCTTCTCAAATGCGGCTCCTAGCAAATATAAAATTGCTTACATGGCTCTGGCCACTTCTGTTTCAACAGCACTGATCCAGACAGAAGGCAAACGGCCAGGCAGTGGGAGGGGCTTCAGAGACTGAGTGGATGGACAGTCTGAGGCAGGGATGGGTCAGAAGTGTTGGTGACAAAATGACCTGAAGGGTGGGCATGACATGAAGATGGAACCCAGAGGCTAAGGACAGGGTGACAGTATTGTCATGAAGGCAGGATGGCTTGGAGAAGAAGTTGTTCATATGGGGACCAGATGAGGGGGCAGTAAGAGGGACAGCCTATGGTGACATCTAGCAGATTCTGGTCTCCTTGTTCAGGACACCCACTGCCTTTCTGAGCCAGTCTGACCTGAGCCAGTGACAGGACCAGTTCCCACTGTACCGTGTCTGCTCCTGAGGCCCATGGGACAGGTGTGGGGGTAGGGATGTTCAAGGCCACACTGAGATGGTGGCTACCCAAAGCCCCAAGCCCCAGAAGGAGCCTGTGCAACACAGCAAGTCAACCTGTCTTCTTAACAGACTGGGAGTTAGTGCTCCACGAGCCCCCGGGGTCCCCACTTTTCTCACCCACTCAATCAATGTTCCTGCACTCTGTAGATACCCAACCCCTCAATCTTCTCAATGAGATACCCCTGGGAGTTTCACCCAAAGTCTAGGACATGTCTCTCTCCCCTCTCACCCTGAGTTAAGAACCTGGGGAAATATCCAGGAAGCAGGGGGACCTGGGTTAGAAGATAGGAAAAGGAAAAGCCAGTCGTTGTGGTAAAACCCATTGCACTCCTATTCTAACGACTGGAACCCTGTAACCTTGCCTCCACAGAACATATTCCACGGTGCCATGTCCCTGGACCAGCTGTACTTTGCCCGACCAGTGCCCCAACACTCTGACTACAGATGCCCTGTGCAGGGCCTGTACCTCTGCGGAAGTGGAGCCCATCCTGGTGAGCAGCCTATTTCTTGTGTGGGCTGTAAGGGCTTGCAGGGTGAGTGTCTGTCCTAAGCCTGCCTACAGAGGAGGATGTGGGAAGCCCTCACTGTTCTACAGACTCTGCCCTGGGAAAGCACCCCAAGGTATCTTCTTCGCCAGGCTGCCACAAGCCTCTACTTTTGGTAAACATCCCATCTAGGTGTGAGGACATATTCTGATGGAGGGTGGAGGCAGCTCCTCCAAAGGCTGTGGGAGGCTCACAGTCCTTAATCTGTCACTTCGAGACCAGAAGAGAACAGCAGTGTTTCCTAACCTTGAAATTCCGTGCTGTACCAACTCCAAGCCTAGGTGACTTCACTGCGGTTACCATCACCTGTGGGATATGAGCGAGGCTCCCATAAAGAGCTGAGTCTCCTGCCCACTCCTGATTCTTAAACTTTACCTGCTAAAGTGCTGAGTGCCAACCCACTGAGGCAGGGAGGCCGGAAGAGTGTGGGACAAGAGGCCATTGTGGCCACGGGCTGCCTGCTCGTCCCCAGCTGTGTGTGGAAGCTGCAGGAAGCCCAGGCAGTTTGGCAGTTGTTCCAAACTGTGGCCGCTGTGAGCCCTGCCCTGCCTCTTTCTGGTGGGCTTCTGAGCAGAGCTTTGGTTTCAGGAGGAGGCGTCATGGGAGCGGCAGGACGGAATGCAGCCCACGTGGTCATTAGGGACCTCAAGAACATGTGATGCTGGACCAGCTCTGACCCCCGGGAGAAAAGTTTTCTCTGCACTTTGAGCCGCCTAGCAGGCCATCTGTCCTTGACGCCCTGCTCCCAAGATGCCACTGGAGACAACTGCACTAGCAAGGTGTCATTGTTTCTTAGTCAGAGACGAAGTTGCATTTAACAAAATCTCACCTGTGCCCCAGGCTTCCGTGGATTAGCCGGGGTTGTCTTGTTAAAACCAATGTTTTGCATAGAGACTACTTGTATTGTTTTTCTCTGTGTCTATAGCTCAGGGAAGCTTGGGACACTGCCTATCGAATGAATGGAAGAATTTGGTCCAACTGTTTTCTTCTTGTCAGAGGGTTTGCCATTACCGGCTGACTGGAGGCCTGGGCCGCCAATACCCAGTCAACCCCTACCATATTCCCGTCACTGTAAAACAAACTCACAGTGACGAACAAGCTCACTCTCAGGCCCACGTGACAGGCCTGAGCAAGCTTTGCATCTGAAGCCATCAAGGTCAGGAAACAGCAGTTGAGGGCTCTGCAGAGTGGGTTCACCAGAAACTGTGTGTGGTCCACTTTCCACCTTCTGCTTGCTAAATCTGCCATGTCCAACACTAAACCTTTCGACATAAAAAGGCCTCGTTCTGTAGCAAATTGGACTGTCACTGTCAGAAAGAAACACAGGACAGTCCCACTAATAACAACTGTCCTGGTAGCCTTTGCATGTTTTCCAAAGGCCACCATCTCAAGCTATTCCCTCTGAAGGTCAAATAGAAGCTTCCTGGGGCTTTCTCTCTCACATAGCTTCTTCTGCACAGTTACCACTTGACAACATTTCCGGTCAGCCTTTCATGCATTCAGGAGACATCTTAATATTCTTTATGTGATGTACATATGTCTTCCTTCAAACTTACTTTGTATCAAAAACTATTCAGTGTTATAAGAGTTCTTTTGAAAACATTTTAATAGCTGTCTAATATTCCATCATGAGAATAAACCATAATTTGCTATGGGGTATTTAGTCCAGCCTTGGCCTTGATCACTAACACCAGCCCAAGACCAGACAGCTGCTCTCCCACAGTCCTCCTGTGAGGAGCCTCCCTACCAAGGCCCGGCTCATGGGCACAGCTGCTGACCATTCTATGCTAACAGAAGGAACTTGGAGCAGGTGGGGCTAAGGTGGAGGCTGTTTTAACACTGAGAGAAGAACTTCCCACAGTTTGGAGGTTCCCCACCGGATGTCTCACATCTTGGAGAGATATAATTCTGGTCCAGATGGACAGAGAAGATCAAGGCTCCAATACTGTGGGGTGCCTCCGATCCTACGAGGCCCCCAGCTCATGCCAACCCACTGAGAAGACTGGATTAGCCCTGCCCAAAGTGATGACTCTGCAGATTGACCATGAATCAGGCAAATAGGTCCCTTGCTGACTTCTTCCCATAAAACTCTTACCAGAATAAACAAGTCAGGGCTCTCCCCTTACCTGATTTACAGCTGCCCCACACGCCCACCCTCTCCTTTAGGTCCCTGAGCAGGAGGGAAACTTCCTCCCAGGCGCAGAGCTTTAAGAACCTCAAGCCCGCAGGAAGCTCACTGGTGAAGTCATTATGTCACACAATGGCTGTGACAGTGAGCAGAGGTTCAGGGACATGTGAGGTTTATTGCTCCGGAAGAGATCTGACTATCCTGGTGGGAGGAGGGCCAGATGTGGCCAGAAGCAGTGTGCCTTGTGAGTAGGTTCAGCAGCCGACAGCCTGTGTTCTGGGACACTGAGAATGTTTCAGTGGTGGAGAATGGGACACAGCAGAATGCAGGAAGGCATTTGAACAGGGATGGGGAGGGATGGGAAATTAAAAGACAGAGAAGGATGCAGGTTAACAAACCTGGAAAGACTTTTTTCTTTTCATTGGATATTTTCTTTATTTACATTTCAATTGTTATCCCCTTTCTTAGTTTCCCCTCTGGAATTCCCCCTATCCCATCCCACCTCCTCCTGCCTCTATGAGGGTGCTCACCCACCCACTCCCTCCCACCTCCCCACCCTGGCATTCCCCTGCACTGGGGCATCAAGCCTTCAGAAGGCCCAAGGGCTTCTTCTCCTACTGATGCCCGACAAGGCCATCCGTGTGCGGCTGGAGCCATGGGTCCCTTCCTGTGTACTCTTTGGTTGGTGGTTTAGTCCCTGGGAGCTCTGGGGGGTCTGGTTGGTTGATAATGCTGTTCTTCCCGTGGGGTTTCAAACCCCTTCAGCTCCTTCAGTCCTTTCTCTAGCTTCTCCATTGGGGACCCACTTTTAACCTCACCAGGAGTTAACTGTGATACAAACCAAATGATTATATTTTATCTAGAAAGTTCGAAAACATTACGATGGAAAATTAGCAGCATGGCTCTTCTCTTCCTTGGTTTTATTTGGATTCTGTTAGCTCTGCAGTGCAAGTGGTCAGATCAACAGTCCTCCAGCTGACTAGATAGACCTTTGAATAACCAGAGGACTGGAAGATAAATGATACCGAGTAAAGGGCATTTGGTCAGGATGCAGCCATCTTCCAAAACAGTACTTCAGATAAAGTAATAAAGGGGGCAAGTTTTGGTTGTCCAGGGCCTGCAGAGAAATGTAAGTGGCTCGAATGCTATTGTAGTTAGAAGGGGGAAAGGTGCCTTTCTCACAAAGGAGCTGTAAGAATGAGACCTCACGTGACTTGTCAGAATATACCCATATCACCCTCTGACACATGGGGTCACTGTCCAGGTGCTCACCCCAGACACACAGGCAGGTACTCCTTGCAAGACATGCACAAGCCCAGAGTGTTTTCAGATTTCAGTTTTCTGGATTTAGGACAATTGGTACAGACTATCCTGAGTGAGAAGGATTCTGAAAACTTGAACCTTCAAAGCCCTTCCAAGCATTGGGTTTCCGAGCATTTCGGATTGTTAGATTTTCAGAGTCAGGTACTCAACCTGTGCTAGTGTGCAATACTGTTTATAGCACCTCCAGGCTGGAAACCAAAACTACTCAGACAGATACCCATCAACTATAGAGTGGTAAGTTGTATCGTGTTGAAATACCATCGGACAATGTAGCATGAACACTCTACATGAGAACGGTGTACCTTAGAAACCAGACACAAATAATTCAAGCTGCGGGATTCCACTTACAGAATGATTAAAATCAGGCTAAAGAAAGCTGTCCTGTTAGGGTTTTATCTTCACTGGCTTCAGGGCCTGGGGGCTGATGGAAACCCCCAGTGTGCAGGTAGTATCTGTAGTGTGATCTGGGTTATGGTAACAAAGACATGTTCTGCTTCCCAAATACTGGCCCCAAGAGTCCACAATTACTCTATGATCTGTACCCTCTCTCTGGTGGCTGGCCATCTGTCCCCAAGGAGGGTGAAGTCTGGAGTAAGCCACCACTGAGGGCATCGAGAGAAACCCCCTAAGGGTCCCCCACCACTGGACCTATGGCAACTCCTTTGCTCAGCCAACTCTCAGTTCCTCTGTCACTAAGGGACATGAGGACATATTGCCTCACACGGGCACACAGCGAGGAAAGTTTTCTTCATTCTCTATAAAATGTTAAGTTAGCGTGCTTATAAATGAACTGGACAGGGCAAGAAGCAAATGGGAACATCCCGGACCCACCTGGAGGCAAAGGATGAAATAAAACATTGTGATTTGAAACAGAAAAGAAGTCCCCTCCATTGCAAGCATAGGGTCTCCCTCCATGAGAGAGGCCTCAGCCTAACAGCCTGGGACCTCAGTAACACACACACACACACACACACACAGGTACAATAAACCATACCGACTCACACAGATCAATACAACAGGACAGGAAAGAAGGAAGCAGGCTGGGCAACTTTCCAAAGGCAGACGTCCGAGTGACTGCCGCACTGTATTTCTGGTCCAATAAATCAATGTGCCTTGGAAGGGCTCCTCCAAACCTGTGTCTGTAATTGGAGCTACCTTCCTCAGGGGCTGCGTGCTCCATTCAAGGTCAGGAGACAAGCTCAGGTTCTCCTGGTTCTGCTCAGCACACCCACCCTAGGAGAAGGCTCTACAGATGCTGGAGAAAGAGTGGCTCAGCTGGTGAGTCTGCCTGCAGGCTGTGAGAGGCCCGGAGAAATGGGGTAGGGGCTGACCCTTGAAGTCTCTCTTTGGAGTTCCAAAATTCACGAAGCATTCTGTCTGGATGCCACCCCTAAAACTATTAGGGGGACGGATTGCAACAGAGGTACCAGCCCTCCAACCCCCCAGTCACATGCTAACAATGGTAGCTGCTGCTTTCTGAGCCCTGGACTTTGTGCCAAGCAGCACACCAAGCAGAATGGAACATTCATGTTACTCTAAGCCCACAATAAACCAAGGTCCCCTAACTTTGCATAGCCAAGCTCATTGACCCAGTCAAGATAAACTGAAGTTTTTTTCTGGAATGGAAAGTCATGCTCTAAGCAAGGAGATACACTCTGTCCAAACTAGAGACAACTGGTTGCATGGCCACCAAATCCCACAAGGTTTGACCACTTTCTGTGCAAGGTTGTCCACAGACATGAAGCAGTGTCCCAGAATGTCAGCACAGTCGTGGTCTAGTGACTGTAGACAAAGTGCAATGGTGGTTTAAGGGGACAATGAGCCCATGTGGGAGGATCTCAGATGGTTCCATTAGGAAATGAATAGTCCGGACATTCACAGGATAAAGGAATGAGCTAGGTGGGCTGTCATGAGCTCACAGGGCCAGGAAATATTTCTTTTTTTCTTTTTTTCCCAAGGCATTCCCAAGCCCTGGCTGTCCTGGTACTCGCTCTTAGACCAGGCTAGCCTTGAACGCTCAGACAGCTGCCTGCCTCTGCCTCCTGAGTGTGGGAACTAAAGGACAGGAGTGGACTAGATTTGGTGAGTGTAAAAGACACGGGGAGGTATTCAAACTCTGCTGGGACCATGTGGTAAAAGCCGAACAGTGGGATCAGGCAGAGCATTCGCAGCACACCAGGGCACAGAAGAGCTTTTGTGAAGAGCAATGATGGGGACGTGGCCAGGCAGGAGGAGGTCCAAGCTCTTGAGAGGGCAGGTTGGTGGGGGTACTGAGGGAGGGGGCTCCATTCAGCAATAAGGACGGAAGGCATATTGGCGCGTGTTGGAGGATGTCCAGTCCTTGGCTGGTCTTAGTGACCCTATTCACACTGTTGGCAAAGGCCCAGAGGCAGAGTCCAGAATTTCCTACCACTCAGAAACCTCAGTGAATCATCCAGGGTCAGAAGTGGGTCAGGAGGCTGGAACAGAGCATCTCCAGTCATACTCACTGTCTGCTTGGCCTGGAGCCTAGTGCTCAACACCTTGCAAGTGATTCCCCCAAGAGTAGCCCAGGCCTCTAGGGTAAGAATCCACTTGGGTACTGCCTGGTCATCTGCATTTCTTTGAGGACCAAGGCAGACAGAACCTGGGACCAGTCTCTACTAGAGAAGCCAGAGATGGGTTCGTCTGCACACTTGGAAACTGGAGCAACCCATATTTGGAGTTGGGAAGAAGCCGAACAATAGGACACAGATTTCCTTGGAATGGGAGGGCTTGCCGGGCAGCTGGGTTTTAGGAGGGAAGAAGATGATGCTATTTTTACAATAACCCTCTTCAGTCTGTAATGAGAAAAGCCCTCCGCTGCACAGAGCAGCCTCCTAATGTAAGTCACCCTGAGACTTCAGCCTATGCCCTTTAGCACAGGAAACGGGAGCAATAATGGAGCAGCCGGGTGTGAATTATAGAAGCCCATTGGGGCGGGAAACTCAGTGAGTTATAATAGCAGAGTAAATTAATTTCACATAAGTGGGATTAGCAGCTAAATAAATGGCTATCCCAATGCTAACAATGTCTGGAGTGCTGTGTCCCCGGCTAGGGGACAGAAAGAGTTCTCACTCTTGGCTGAGCAGGACTTAGGCCACTGGAGGTCACTATCCACAGTTAAAATAACTTGGAGAGGGCAGAAGCACTATCGTGTTAGAATAAGTACCGTGAATGAGGAGGCAGAGGCGGGATGTGGGGGGAAAGCCACGTTCCACTGATGGTTCTGACACTTTTCATGGTGCTCGGTGCACTCTGCTCTAAGCCCTGGATGGTGGCTTGGGATGACCCAGAACTTGGGGAACATTGGGAGCCATGGATTCTAAGCATGGGTCTGTCAGGAGCTATTTCAAATGGAATTCATGTTGGTTTTTTTTTTTTGGTTTGTTTTGTCAACCTCTTGTTTGTTTGCGCTATTCTAAGGCTCCTGTCCCTTTCTCAGTTTGACCTTTCTGCTTAGGTGAGTACAGCCTTGGGCTTCTTGGGCCTTAGCTTGAGGTGGGTGAGGTCACAGCAGTGGGGTCTAGACTCCAACCGAGTTCCTAACCTACAGAGCAGGCTGGCCATAGCCCATGCTCTTAGGACTAAGTTAATGTAGAAGCAAGAGTCTCCAATTCAAGTGCTGACACTTCAGTAGCTGCATATGCACATGAGCTGGCTGCAGGGATGCCCTCCATCCCTTGGTCCCTGTGGAACCATATAAGCTGATCCTTAGTGGTACACCCTTGAAGCAGACTTTGATAGGAAGAGGTACCTGCCCTTAGCCTGTGTCTATAAGGACCTCCTCAGGTACTTGGTGAGACCTGTTTTCATTTTTCCTCTCTGCTTAGAATAGTAAGCTAGGTCAAGGTGGTCTTAACAGCAGAGAACTCCAAAATGTGTGTGTGTGTGTGTGTGTGTGTGTGTGTTTGTGTGTGTGTGTCTGTGTGTGTGTATGTGTGTGTGTCTTTGTGTGCATGTGTATGTGTGTATGTATGTGTGTGTATATGTGTGTATGTGTGTATGTGTGTGTATATGTGTGTATGTATGTATGTGTGTGTATGTGTATGTATGTATGTGTGTGTGTATATGTATATATATGTGTGTTGCACACAGGCGAGGGAGCATGCTCTCACACAGGCATGTAGAGGCCAGAGAGGACAGAGATATCCTTCTCTATCTATCTCTATCTACCTTATTACTTGAAACAAACTCTTTCACTAAACCCAAAGTTCACCTTTTGACAAAACTGGTTAGCCAGCTCCTTGGGAATCTCCTTGTCTCTGTCCCACAAGGCTGAGGTTGTAGGATTGAGCCATACCCAATTCTTTCAACAATATTGGCCTACTTTAATGAGTTCAAAGAATACCAGTACCCCCCCCCCACACACACACACACAGAGTCTGTCAAATGGGCCACAGTTTGCTTAGGGTAACATGAGAGAATTGCAAAGTAATTAAATGATGCTGTTGCTTTAAGCTTATTGAACATGCAGTTTTACCCAGCTCACCTCCTATCTGTGTTAAAGGGCCCGTCATTGAACATCCATTGTATGCTATAGACTTGATCTCAGAAACGGCCCTACTGATTTTATTGTGCTAACCCTTGTTATATTAAATAGCTCATAGCCACAGATGGCAGCATCAAGGAAGTGTCCCTACATAATAGGGTTACCAAGAGTGGCAATTTGCCCAGGATTTTCCCAATTTTAGCTTCGAAAGCTCTATGTGTTGGCATTCCCTTCAGTCTGGGAAAACTAGGGCTGGTCGCTACCATCTTATAAACAAACCTCTAGGGGATTGTATACACATCTCCTTTAGCAATCAGGGTAGACAAGAGGCCAACTGTTCGACTGCTATTCAATTACATGTAATACCTAAATACTGAACAGTTTTATAGGTCAGTTTTTCTCTTGAAGTAAATAAAAACTCTATGACAAACCAGCAACCCTCATAAGTCTAAACGGTTAATGAGGACACAAAACCAATAATATTTTATAAATAACAAGTATGACTAACAGCAACCAAAACCACAGCAGCTCAAAACAACTGCCTGAGCACCCACTGGAAGGTAGGAGCCACCCCTCCTCTGTAAAGCATAGTGTCGAATAACAAACACCAGTCCTCGGGAAGCTCTGGGAACACTAATTTTAGTTTATGAATACCAGATTTCTGTGAATTACTAGCAAGTAACCTTTAGTTGTGTACAGGGAGAGTCCGCAGAGGGAAGGGGAAAGGAAGGAGGGAGAGAAAGAGAGGAAGAGGTGTTTGGTCCCCCACAGCAGAAGCTATGGGGAAGATTTGTTTACTGGGGTTAGCCAGTGCTAGCAGTGACTCTCGACCCAACGAGAGTGTCAAGACCAGTGCTTTGAAAGTCGGTGCTTTAACTGATGAACTAGAAACCGAGGCCCAGGGAATCACTTTTACAACGCTATAGGCGCCGTGTCCCCGTAACCACAAGCACCACCACCGGCAGCTCCGCACATTTTAACCCAGCACAGGAGCTGATGGACACCTGTAATCCCAGCACTTGAATGGAGGGCAGGAGAGAGTTTCCAAGCCTAGGATGTAGAGAGACCTCGTGTAAAAAAGAAAACAAAAACAAAAAGATCGTCTGAGTATTCCGGACCATGTGAGGGATATGTCCTCTCGAATGCTTAGCTACCCCTGTTGGGCTTGAGTTGTGTCACCCATGTTGAAATTTTAACCTCTGGTACCTGTGAAAATGACTTTAGTTCCTTGGGAGATCGAAACTTTATATGTATGACCAAGTGTCATGAAGTGGGCTCCAACAAGGTATGATTGTTGTCCTCACGGTGGGGGGATTGAGGGGGTAGAAGGAGGAGAGAAATGTATGTGTGGGTATGTGTGGGGGTGTGTGTGTGTGTGTGTGTGTGTGTGTGAGCGAGCGAGAGAGAGAGAGAGAGAGAGAGAGAGAGAGAGAGAGAGAGAGAGAGAGAGAGGAGTGTTGTCAAAAACCACTGGCTTGTAATGTTCTGGTAGCACTTGGCATCACTAAGGAGTCTCTGAGTGGCCCAGGCCCCAACCGGATATCTCCCTCTCCACCTTCTGTGGTTATCCAGGGACAAAGGGAGCCTGTGGGGGGAAACCTGTCCTTACTGCTTTTTTCAGTGTCTTTTCTGCTCCTGCCGCAGCAGAATCAGACAGCCTTGGGATTCAGGATCAGACAGTCTTGGGATTCAGGATCAGGCAGCCTTGAGATGAAATCCTTCCCACCCCTCACCTCTAGGAGAGCTCCCATCTCTTTATACCTGTGCTGGGCATCAGGTGTGGGGAGTCTGGCTGTCACTTCTCCTGGGGACCTGATCCAGCTTAAATGCCTCAGGTAGGATCATTTGGCTATTGGCTTTCCACTCACCATTTAGCAAGACCAGAGAGTTCAATGAGCCATCCTGCCCTTCCCTTGTTCTAGGACAAAAGCAGGTGGTGGCAAGGGATCTGTAGCTGCAGGAACTGAGCAGGTTACAGATTACCTTGCTTCTCCCTCCAACACCTTTTTACAGAACCGGCAGAGGACCCCCCACTCTGGTGGATTACAGAGCATCCTGGTCTGCTGGAAGAGAAAGAAGGCAGCCCCAGTGGGGCAGGATGATACCGGCCCATGCAAAGTCATGCTTGTAAACACCTCCAGCCACAGAGTATGCTCCCCGTTTTACTTTTAAAATGTGCTGACATGTCTGTCTGAATAAGAAAATGTCCTAAAAGAGATTACCAAAATGTTATCTATCCAAGGCAAAATTGCAAATGCCATTTTCTTTGTGCTTCTGTATCTCTTCACTAATATTGCCACAATCAACTAAAACAAATGATAGAATAAAAACTAACAAAAAATTGTTTCTGGTTACAGCTCTTGAGCACAAATGTTATTAACAATGTGATGCTTAAAAAATGCTCACAGAGGGCGCCTGAGCCGGTGAGCATTCACCATCCTTCCTTTTGGGAAGTGCAGAGGAAATTCTCCCAGCGAGACACTGGTGCTGGCTAGCCTTGGTCGTCCTGGGTCTACATTACCGTAGTTCTCTCTCCCTCGAAACAAGTAAGTCCATGCTGATCTAAACCCTTCCAGTCACAATAATGGTGACTTTTAGCATGAGTACAGCAGTCTGTCAGCCACGGAGACTTTTCTTAAACAGCCTCTGCAATTAGAAATTTTAATTTGAAATCTTAGCATTAGAAAATGTATGTTTTGCTCCTATCATCAAAGTTCAGAGGTCTGGGAAATTTACAAGTTTTACAATGTCTTTTTACACCATTTGGGGTATTTTGATTAGTAAGCAATACTTTTTCGTAACTATCCATAGCATATAATGTGTATTTGTTTATATGTTACCATGGTGTTCTCTCCTGTTCTTTAAATTATGTTTTTTGTATCCTCAGAATCAATTTGATTTGTCCTCATGAAATGGTAACATCTTTTCTGTTGAACTGGGAGGGGTTTTGCAATGCCTATTCCTCCTGGTGCTGCTCACAGGACTGGAAATCAGCTGGAGTCACAATTGGGCCATTTGACCATTGTCTGAACTCAGACCTGCTTTGCCCTGAGCTGGTCATCTTGTAGCCAGGCATTCTTGTTTCTCAGTCTGTTTCCAACCTTGTCATTTTCCAAGTGCTTCTGAATATCAGTTGACATTGATAGTAGTCTGCGGCTACCCTTCTATTTCCCAAAAATCCAGCCATATTTTCAACTTTCCCACACGTGACCTTTGAGTCCTTCCCACTCCTGACCTTGAGTCCTTAACACCCTGATCCTGAGTCCTTCATATCCTTGACTCATTGGGCATCCCTGCCTTTCTGTAAGGTCACAAATGCCTCACCTCCCTGCTTGTGGCCAACATCAGCAAATGATCTCAGTCCCTTCTAGCAAAGGGCCCAGCATCACTTGGCCCTGGTGCCTAACACAGAGATTTGTCTACATTCCTGGGCTCAGTGATGATTTGCCTCTCTTCTAACTCAGATGCTCCGTGCACCTTTGTTCAAATCATTCCATTTTCGTCTTATGAATCTTAGGTCTGAACTGTGTAAAAATTCTCACCCCATAAATTAGGATCAGTCTCAGACAAGTCTGCTATTGGCTTTATAGAAGCCCTGTGGCAAAAGCTTTATTGGATGTCATTATAATTTAAATCTATACTGAAAGTTACCCTTAGTAACTTGGAAAATATAATTCCTGCTTCCCAAGTATAGGGGCAAGTAAAATAATTCAAAAATGCAGTTGTAATAAACTTTGGTCTTGATTTGGGGCTCTACATGCTGTGCAGTGCCATGGGTTTGTCCCCACAATTGCTCATTCTCTTACATTACTGAGAACCGGTGTGTGCTGCTCCAGGTGCCAGGAATCTGGCAGGAAATAATGTCCATAATCTGAAAAGGACTCTTAGACACGAGTGAGACTAGGACTTCAAAAAAGAGAGTTCTAGAACAGTCACTGAAAGACAGAGATGAGGAAAACCACAAGGAATCAGTACGAAGATCGATGAAGACCAAGTTTGTATAGCTCAGTCCCTGGCATCTGTATTAAACATTTAGAGACGGGAGGCCTAGTCTTTCTGGATTGCTCTGCTGGGGCATGCATAGTGTGGATAGTGAGGTGCAAGAGGACTTGCAGGGTCACGTTGGAGAGTTGGGGGAAATAGCTTCTAGTGTGTGCAGATGGCTTCAAGTGGGTCATCTGAGCGGGGCAGGAACTCACGCTCTCCAGAATGAGTGGGTAATGCAGTTATTGGGAAGCAGTGGCTGAAATGCTCAAGGCACAGCTGCGAGGAAGGTCAGCCAGCCAATGAGGTGCAGGTGGCAAAGATAGAGCGGGCATTTTATCGGGCTCCACCCCGTGGCTGCCAATTCACAAGAGGGAAGGCAGGGAATCTGGAGATGGCCCAGCCTTGTGAGTGGTCAGCCTCTAGAAGCTTAATGACCAGGAAGGGCTGAACATTCAGCTCTTAGTAAAGAAGACGGAGCTTAGATGTGGTTAAGGAGGCTTTTCAATTCCTGTCTGTATTCATAACTCTACCCTAGGCCATTTAGTCTTGGGGCATATGAAAGGATGTAGAGGAGCCTCAATTCTCCCTGAGGGTCTAAATCAGTGCTTCTCAGCCTTCCTAATGCTGTGGCCCTTAAATACAGTTCCTCATGTTGTGGTGACTCCCAAACAGAAAATTATTTCATTGCTACTTCATAACTGTAATTTTGCTACTGTTATAAATCGCAGTGTAAATATCTGTGTTTTCCAATGGTCTTAGAGGACCCCTGTGAAAGGGTTCCTCAGCACCCCTGAAAGGGGTCATGACCCACAGGTTGAAAACGGCTGTTCTAAATGTAGAGCAAACAGGAAGTTCTGAAGCCTGCATCCCCCAGAGAGCCACCCTTAGCCTCCGAAAGCTCCACTTTTGTCACTGAGGACTGGAGGTAACTATCCACTTACCCCACCCAAGCACCCAGACTCCCTTGATGATGAATTTACAATGACTCCTATAGATCTCAATGTATGTTCTTGTGACACTTCTCATTTCAGAAAATAAAGCGACATCTAGACGGGGGCAGAGGCCCCTCTTATCTCCCTTTGCGCTACCACACTCCGGAGTCACAGCCAGTGCCCACCAAACCAGGTTCATGTGCAATAATCCAATTGGAAAATAAAGCATTAATTAACAGTGAAAAGCAGAAAAAATGGAGATTTACTCAGCTATAGGCAGAAGGAAAAAGGATCCAGTGATACCCCCAAACCCCTGTCCATTTTTGGGACCCTGTCACAAGGGCTGGGCTTAAAGAGAAAGCAAAAATAACACACAGCTAAGCAGTCCAGTAAGGTCCTCTGCCCACCTTTGTCTCAGCTCCAAGACTCTCCTTCAAGGTCACATGGGAAACAATCTCTCTCCAGGCGACAAGTTCTTTTGGATGCTCTTAGGTCTTCAGTCACTTCCTCTCCCAGCAAGAGGGTCCTGGAAAATTCTACTTTCTTGGAGTGCATTCCATCAAGAGTCTGACAGAGAAAGAGGGAAGCATCTCCATGTAGTTAGGATGCATCCACTCCTCCCGGACAGACCAGTTAGTTACACTCCTGAGTAGGAGCTCTGTACCTACGCTCAGGGGACATAGATGATGAATGTAGCTGGTTGCAACCCCATTTGCTTAACTCTGTTGGCCTGTGCATGATAAGTGAGCTTCTCAAGTCGTGTCCACAGGGTAGATTGTGGGCTGTTGTGATGGATCTGCAGAGTAACTATATATGTTTGGATGGAGACCAACTTCCAAGCGGAGAGTGGCTCCTTCTGGACACGGGTTTGGAAAAGGAGGGTATCCTGCTCATGTCTGAATACTGATAATGGTAGTGGTGATTCCAACAGCACAGGTCAAAACTATCCTGCTGAGCCCTACCCCAGCCTGCATGCAGTTTAACGAGGCAGAAGTAAGTGTAGCTCCTGAAACCAGGAGGCAATGAGGCTCTGATAGATCATGTGAACAATACTCTGGTAGAACAGTATCCAGTCTCCTCCATCTGAAGGTCGGAGCTCTCTCTTCCCCAACTAGACTGAGGATGTCTATAAGGAAGTCCAGACTCTAAGAGGATGCAGTGCAGACAGGGCCATTCAGGACCCACCTGGAGCTGTCATAGTCAAAGTGAAGTCTCCCAGAACTACTGCAGAATATCTGAAGTGCTCTAAAGCAAAGCTTCCCAAAGCAAAGTTGTGTTCGGAGAGGAGGTAAAGATCTTCGTGTGGTTCCCACGCTTTTCCTGGAGTCCACTGGCCAGACTTTAATCTTCTCTATCAGTCATGAGGTGTTTAAAGCAGAAGGGGTTGCTATGGTAACAGAAGGCTTTGAAAAAAGGTGACAGTGAAGTTGTAGCTTTTACCTTGTCAGAAAGAGCCTCAGAAGAAGCAGCAATAGAATGTGCAGTCCCACCCAGAATTATGGAGACAACAATGGTGGTTCCAATCTGGCTTCTGTCTCTGCCTGGAGTTCTGCTCCCAGGAAGCTGTCATCATAGACAGTCCTGGAGTAAGGCTCTGATAGCTGTCAATCAAACAGCTACATTGCTTGTGCCTAAATGCTTGACAACCCTAGCTTGCCCTTAGTGAGGGTTGGAGCCTGTGGCTCTGTCACTGCTACTTCACAGTTGAGGTAGCATTGGATAAGTCGTGTAAGCTTTCTGAAAATTCAGTCCCCTTGCCAAAGAATATGGGTGTCTTAGTTAGGGTTTTACTGCTGTGAACAGATACCATGACCAAGGCAAGTCTTATAAAGGACAACATTTAATTGGGCTGGCTTACAACTTCAGAGGTTCAGTCCATTATCATCAAGGAGGGAGCAGGACAGCAATTAGGCAGGCATGGTGCAGGAGCAGACATCTTCATCTGAAGGCTGCTAGTGAAAGACTGACTTCCAGGCAGCTGGGATGAGGGTCCTAAGCCAACTTCCACAGTGACATGTCTACTCCAACAAAGCCATAACTTCTAATAGTGCCACTCACCCACCAAGTGTATATAAACCATCACAATGGGTAAAAAAAAAAAAAAATGTCTCTTAAGACATTCTTTAACTGTTGTAAGGATTATATAAAAAAAACACATAAAGGCCAAGAGTGGAACCTGACACACAGTAGGTATGTTTCTTCCTCCTGTCCCTTCAGTTCTATTCCCTGGCCATATGTTGGTTGTCTTTCCATTCACACCGTTCCCTCATTCTCCACATAAACTCTGTTGTCCTTATTCATTTTCTACATCTCCTTCTCTACTGAGCCAACCTCTTCATCCCTCTTCTACCCCATTCTCTGACCACTTACAACCCCACTTCTCCACTTCACCTCCCTGATCTTCAAGTAACAGCAAGCTGACAGTGAGTTCCAAGCACACAGAGTACTGTGAGTGGTAGTTTGGTCAGTAGATCATGGATTGCCAGGTCAACTAAAGGTAGATCTGGAAACAAGTAAGGAAAGAATTCCAAGCTCCTTGTCATGTGGGAAGGAGCTGAATAGAGAGCAGGGTCTAGGGTCCTTTGGACCCATGAGGATTGTCCTGGGTCTTTGTGAGAAAGGTCCAGAAGTATGTGCCCTATGTAGAGGAGTAAACATCCTGGTACCTTAATTCCAAGTGAGACAAATGCCCCCTTTCATCTGGGGATAAAGCGGGCACTGACTTGGTGACCAAGCTGAGGGTAGGTTGAGGTGAAGTTGGAAACTCCCACTACATCAGCCTGGCTCCAAGTCACCCAGCATGTTTCCAGCAGAACAAGCCTTCCCTGTGCTGCATCTGACCCTTGTCCTACATTGGGTGTGGACATTGGGTCACTGGGCTGTGTGAAGGTCACTGTGAATTACCCAGATGATGAAGGTGTTGGTCCTCAGACCATGGTATAAAGATGCCAACAGGAAGCTAGAAGGCCAGGTCTTTACCCTGGCCTTTCAAATGTAGACTGTCTATTGCTATGAACGTCGGCACTGTAATCTGGGCCCCCACCTTCTCCCATCTGAGTCCCTTTTAAATGAACTTGAAAACAACATTTTTGTTTTTCTGAATGATAATTAGCCTTTGACTTTGGCTCCAACCATGTACCTTCCCTTGGTCTTGGAGGCAGGAGCCTTTTGTGCTAGAATGGCAGGAGTTCTAACAGGGTGGCCTGGCTTCCTCTGCTGCTCAGAGACAGAATTCTGCTCAGACACCCTTTTTACTTCATTACATTTTGTGGCCAGGCATGTTCCTGAACACTGCAGTCTGTGGATCACACCAAGAAGCTTTCTGAGTGTTCAGTGTTACCCTTCCAGAGCTGATTTTAATCAAGGATGTTCAGGATGGCTAGAAACTATACCTAAAGATGGAAATTTTTAGTGGCCTGTGAGCTCTCAAGTAACAGACTGGCAATGGAAAAGGGAAAATGTGTGACCTTTAGGCTACCAACACATTGATGTAATATGACACATGGCTTCCCTCTTCATTCCTCTCCCTCGTCATCCTCAGTAGTAAGGAAAAGAGGGTCATGGGAACACAGAGATATTATGTCTAATAACCAAGGTCTTCCCAGAGACTTTGCTTGCTAGGAACCACCTGAATGATTTTTCAGATGAACTGGTGTCTGGTCTCATGGTAAGTTCTCACTGGTTGGTCTACATTGCCCTCATGGGGTCAACTATGCCCAGCAACCCAGTCCCATAGGTTTTGAATACCTACCTGCCTAAAACCACTTGGGCAGGAACTTACACATCTCTGATTGATGCTTTCTCATCTGTAAACAGGGAAGCTGATGTTTCAATGTGTGCATAAAAGTTAGAGGAGACCAAAAGGAAAGTATCTAGTGTTTCTTCAGTATCAAATGGGAAAATTTGGAACACTTAGAGATAAACCATAGAAAATGGCTTTAGGATAAGAATTATGAGCCCAGCATGGTGCCTCACACCTGTAATTCCAGGAGGCTGAGACAGAAGGATTACCATGAGTTTGAGGCCGGGTTGGGCTACACAGTGTGTTCAGAACATTCTGAACTATAAAATGAGATTCTCTCTAATACAAAACAAAACAAAAGCAACTGCGATATTGTTAGCACATTAGAGGCTTCTTTTTGTCTCCATTGCCTCTGGCTACAGCACTTAATCACTGACTTCCAAATCCCAGTGTCACTCAGGCATGGCTTTGAATATGACCTTAGTAAATCGGTTAACCAGTGAGCTCTAATGAAATACTACTTACTATATGCTCAAGGTTGAGCTAGGCTCTGTGAGGAATATAGAAACAGGCCAAGACCTGTCTTCATGTAGCTTACAAGCTCCCTGTAATTTATGTCAACTAAAACCAAAGAAATATGCTCAGAGGCTTTGCAGACGCCGCTGTCGCTTTTTGCCTCTCGCTGCAGCCATGGTCAACCCCACTGTGTTCTTCAACATCATGGCGGATGGCGAGCCCTTGGGCCACATCTCCTTCGAGCTCTTTGCAGACAAAGTTCCAAAGACAGCAGAAAACTTTCATGCTCTGAGCAATAGAGAGAAAGGATTTGGCTATAAGGGTTCCTCCTTTCACAGAATTATTCCAGGATTTATGTGCCAGGGTGGTGACTTTACACGCCATAATGGCACTGGCAGCAGGTCCATCTATGGAGAAGAATTTGAGGATGAGAACTTCATCCTGAAGTACACAGGTCCTGGCATCTTGTCCATGGCAAATGCTGGACCAAACACAAATGGTTCCCAGTTTTTTTATCTGCACTGCCAAGACTGAATGGCTTGATGGCTGCATGTGGTCTTTGGGAAGGTGAAAGAAGGCATGAACATTGTGGAAGCCATGGAGCGTTCTGGGTCCAGGAATGGCAAGACCAGCAAGAAGATCACCAGTTCCGACTGTGGACAACTCTAATTTCTTTTGACTTGTGGGCATTTTACCCATCAAACCATTCCTTCTGTAGCTCAGGAGAGCACTCCCACCCTATCTTCTCACAATATCCTATAGTCTCTGCTCTCACTGAAGTTCTTTAGGTTCCGTATTTTCCTCATTCCCCTTAAAGTCTAGCTGGATTGCAAAGTTAAGTTTATGATTATGAATAAAAACTAAATAAGAACTGTTAAAAAAAAAGAAATATGCTCAGAGCAACAACAGAAAACAAAACAAAAAAAAAAACAAAAACAAAAAACAAACCAAACAACAACAACAACAAAAAGAGATTGTTGACCTATGCTCCATGATCTTCTGGAAGAGTAATAAGTTAAAGTGGAAACAGCTAGAATTTAACAATAAAACCCCTTTGTCTAGAATCAGGACAGGTCAGCATGAAAGAATGCTGTGATTGATTGGTGATGTCTGCCTGAGTGCAGGAAAGGCTCACCTACTCAAAGTCTCTAGCCTATATTTAAAGTCCTTCTAACTTCTATCAATCCATGATTAACACCTTCAGTCCTTGTTGCTCTGACCAATCAGAAGAAGGAGAAGTAGGAATCCTTTTCTTGTCTATTTTTCATCCAGAGAAGTAGAAAGCTTTGTCAGTCTTGTCTAGAGGCCTCCCTATTGCAAACACGCTAAACACTATGAGCAAACAAACAAAACATTTACAAAACGGTGGACAGAAAGAAAATTAATGGAATGATTAACAGAAAACTCAGAATTGTTTCTGATTAGAGACATGGAAAGTCCACTACAAGGAGATTCTAAGAGAAGCTAAGTTATTAGTAACATTGTGTTTCGAAACTGGGTGATTATTTTACTACATTTTATTGGATGTCACAGATACTTTTTAATAATGTGATATATATTACATAAACATAGGTGTACATACTCACAGATCATTAGGTCATTAAGAGATCTAGTATCTCACAGCTATATTTAGATTGAGCCTTTTTCTTCAAAGCCTGTACACACATGGTGACAAGTTGAATGACTTGTCTACTACATAAGTCTAGCATGTCCAGCATCCTGTGGTCAGGATGTCCTGTCACACATTGGCTATGTTACATGTTATGTATGTTGGTGTTATTATAGTCTCACCTGTAAAATGAGAATGACAATTGCCTACTTAAAGTTTTGTTAAAACCAAACATGGTAACACACACATGTAATTCTAGCACTTGAGAGGCTGGGGCAGGCAGGTCAGGAGTTCAAGGTCAACTTGGGCTGACATAGCAATGTTGTGTCTCAAAAAGGCCAAAATTCAAACAAAAATGTTTTTGCATAAAGACAAAAGGTGGTGATGACCAGTGCCAATCTTCTAGAAGGTTCCATATTGTGTCAGTAGTTTCTCATGTGGGTATGAATACCATCTCCAAGGCTCTGCTAATATATTTTGTGACTCCTATGAATTTATCAAGTTTCTTGGCATGTTAGTTTACTTCAAAGTTTTGGACAAAGTTCAAATGAACTCTGTCTTCTCCCAATCAAGCCAGATCATTTCCCCCAATGTGAATGACTGACTCTAAGTCCCAGAAACTAACATCTGTGACTTTTCTACATGATAAATTCATCAGTAATTAAAAAAAAACAAGGATAACAGAGTGGTGGTACCTAAGAGACACCTAGCATCTCAAATGATTTAATATACTCCCAGAAAGCACTTCGGCATTTCAAAAGTCCTTATGCAGCCTACCACAGGTCATTCAGGCAGCAGGTGGTAGTCAAACTAGAGCTAGACTTTAATAGACTTCAAATCAAAGCCTACCTTTCCATCCTCTTCCTGGCAGTCTCTTAAGTCTACATCAGGACTAGGCAGACCCTGCTCTCTAATCTCTGAGACACATCAGCCTTGCTGGTCACAAAGCCTCCTTCCTCCAAGCATTCAGAGAGTCATCAGCATTGGATTTCAGTAAATACAAGCACAGGGTATGGAGTGTGGATGGTGACAAGCCAAACCAGGTCTGCACAGTTCAGTTAACCTTGTTCCTATAGCGCATCTCTGAGGCATTGTACCGAATTTCAAAATATATTATTATTTGCATTTTATAGTGTATTCTCAATAGCTAAGCCCCTTAATAGTTATCCAAAATGCATTATTTTCCTTTAAAAACCATACTTTAGAATATTTCACAGCATCAAATACGATTTTATTACACCCTGAAATCAAAATGCTTTCTAAAATTAATGTCAGTTTTATGACTCAATACTACAAGAAAATGAGCCTACTCACACATTCAAAAATTGCATTATTGGGCACTTTTATGTCTGCTCATTCTGAAGAGTTGTAATGTACCTCTCTGCCCCCTTTCTTCCCTTCCTCCTGTGAAATCAAGGGAAAATGGGGACCAGCTGATGGGCAAAGAGACAAGCAGGGCTGTATTTCAGTCTTCAAAGACATTTTAAAGCCCTTTCAAATACCAAATTCCTCTCTTCCAGAGAGAATGAGATTTTCTGATCTAGGTCTTTTTGGCTGTTTGGCCATTAAAAGCTGAGGTGTTTTTCACCTTTTGAAAGTAAATATGAAGCTGCCACCCAGGGCAGGGGTGCTCTTTGTGGGGTAGACTTTTCCATCCCACCCGAAACCTGGAGATGTTGTTTCTAAGGAGGGACTGCACACTGCAGACTTAGTGCTCCCAGCAAAGCTCTGAGTAGGTGCAGAAAAAACAAATATGCTGAGAAAGGTGCTCCATTTGTTTTGCTGCATTTAGCTGCTTCAAGTCTAAGTTCTTCCAGGTCACAAAAACAAGCTGTAGAGAACCAAAGGGGTGCCCGAATCTTCAGGGGACCTTTACAAATGCCAGTCACCGCCACCACCGCCACCACCACTACCCTTCACCCACCCCCGTTCATACAAGCTGATCCACAGGGCTTGACTCGAGAGAAGCAGGAGCCTCCTCACTGGCCTCTCTGTCTCCGTTAAGGCTCCACATCACACAGAGACCCTTCTCAAATGCTCATGTCACACAGAGACATCACCTCCAAGCTTAAAACCATAAGATAGCAACAAAGACAAAAGCAGTTATTAATCTCATGAAACACTTAAACAAACAAACAAACAAATCAGCTCTAAGTCATGACATGAGTAGGTCAAACACCCCATATTCACAGGAAACACAGGGCTAGAGTCATGTTAAATGACATCATGGGTGCTCAAAACATAAAACCCAGACTCTGGGAAACTCTGATAGACACATGGCCAGGTTTTCTACCCACACAGACACAGACATGCAGACATAGACACAGATACACACAGACATAGACAAACACACATATGCATGCACACCAATGCACACTCAAACACATACACATGCACACACATTCATGAACACATACAAGACACAAACATGCACACACAGGCATATACACTTGTAGACATACATTCTTGTGTACACTCATGCACATGCACAGGCATACATATATGCAAGCTCACACACTACAGGCACACACACATACACCTATACACACATGAGGAGAAAAGGAAGAGTTAGAAGGGGCACAGACAGGCAGAGGGGACATGAATAGAGAAAAAATAAAAGAGAGAGAGAAAGTAGAGAGGAAGAGAAGGAGGGAAAGGAATGAGAGAGGAAGGAGGAAGGAGAGGTAGACAGGGAAAGAGAAGAGACAGAAGGAAGAGGGAGGGGAGGAGAAAGGGAAACAAAGGGAGAAAGAAAGAATGGTTTAAAAGCCTTTAAAATTGTTTAAAAGTCTTATAAGCAATGCTTCAGCTTTATGTGAAGCCTGAATCAAGATTAGATGTTTTTAGAAATTGAAGAGAAAACTGGAGGACTTGGGACTCCAGCTGGACACCGGTTGGTACCCAGACAATTATGTTAAAAGGTTTTAGATAACTACTGTGGTTGTGATTTTTAGCCCATTATAATTTTCTAGATATTATTTCATACATATTTAAAGATTTTGCAGTTGAAATTATGATACCCAAGATCAACAAGTTGATCCAGGGGTAGTGGGAAGACTGGCCCCAAGTCGGCCATTGTTAAGGTGAGATGCTGACCCATCATATTAATTATTTATGTTGCTTTAGATATGGTTGAGAACATTCCAAAGTAGAAAAATTGACACTGTCAAAAAAATGTTCTTTTGGGGTTTCCCATATTCTATACCATTAGGGATTTTTATTTTTTGAGAATCCAAGGAAATACACAGACTCCTTTAAAAATTCATGTCTGTTAGAAATTTGTACTGAATACAAGTGATCTCATGCTCTCTAGACCCTTCAGGTTCCATCATGAGACCGTGCCCTTTGCAATTTGGCCCAGCCATTTCCATCCACTGTTCCCCAAACCCCACTCCCATTCCACTGCACACACTCATGGGGCCGCCTCTGCCAGAACCTTTCTCAAACATCAGACCTTACTTCCTATGGTTTTCCCCAGCCAGTAGAACACCCAAATCCTAATGTCTGCCCAGAGATAAGGCCTGTTCCCTCATTCACCAGCCCACACAGCCCCACAGCCTTGAAGACCTGCTCCTGGTGCAGCACAAGCCTTCTTGAGGCCAAGTCACTATTTTCAGAGCTTCATGTATGGCCAATAAATGTCGGTTAAAATAAATTCAATGGAAACTTTAAAGTTCCAGGGTCAGGGGAAAGCTGATGGGATCTCACAGCTCAAACACATATTAGCAACATGCCAGAGCAGGACATGCTGTCTGTCTTTGGTTATATTTATTAGATGGAGGCCATGCCTTGGAGGAGCAGGTTGGAGGGAAAGTCTTCACCAGGTTAATGGATCACATAGCCTTAGTCCCAGGAATTCTGTCCTTAACTCTAGCTAAGAATTGGAGACTTCCACATCTGGCATTTAATTTTCTCCCCGATATCTAATGTCTGCCCAGAGATAAGGCCTAGAGAATGTGTCAGTAAGTGAGGTGCTTTCTTGGGTGAGCAGCACTCCCTGTTCCCTGTTCCTGAAGATATAAGTAGGTCTACACACCCCACTACAAACCCTCTACTACTCAACTCTCTTGGGTTCCATGACTTTAAACATAGTCCTCAGTGAAGCCTCATTCACCCTTCAGTGGGAATTGGTGCAATCCAGCAGGTGTCATAGGATGGAAGAGTCCAACATTCCGGAGATCACACAGACCTAAGGCTTCTGACACAGCAAAAGCAGGATACAGACGAGCTCAGAAAGAGAAGACCCAGGACTGGTGAACAGTTCACGGGTCAAGGTTGGAATAAAGGAAGAAGCTTCCAGAATGCACAAGAGTCAGAAACACACAGGGCCACACTCGAGGGGGTCACTCCCTATCACAGAAGATCTACTAGGTGCCCATTCAGGCACCTCACTCTCTCCTGAGCACCGATGTTCATTTGGGAGCTCCTTTAAAAGGAATCTTATCAAATAGCAGTCTTTTGTGATCTATGCATGGCTTCTCTGTGCCACTGTCTCTCTGTCTCTCTCTGCCTTCCTCCCTCTCTCTCTCTCCCTCTCACTGTCTCTCTCTCTCTTTGTATCTCTGTCTCTCTCTCTCTCTCTGTCTCTCTCTCTCTCTCCTTTTTCCTGGCTGGTCTATTTCTTTTTAGTCTTTAAATAATTACAGATTCACAGGAAGCAGGAAAGGTAAAACAGAAGCACCCCCTTTGAGTCCCTGGTCTAGGGCACAGCCAACGGAGATAAATAATCAATTAGAGATAATTGGGGAGCATTCCTTACACAAGGAAGATATAGGAGATGGTTCAATACTCATGACAATGACAATGCCTAGACTTTGGACACAGAAATCAGCATCTGAACATACAGTGCACAAGATCTACCCCCAACATGGATACCTCTCTGTCTGTCTCTCTGTCTCTGTCTCTCTCTGTGTCTCTCTATCTGTCTGTCTGTCTGTCTCTCTCTCTCTCTCTCTCTCTCTCTCTCTCTCTCTCTCTCTCTCTCTCTCTCTCTCACACACACACACACACACCACACTGTCAGAGGACTCAGGCCAAGGTCACACTGATGTCTGTGCCAAGCATCCAAGTATACTGTGGGTCAGGTGGACCTTCAAGTCTGTTAGTGTCCAATAGAAAGCAACATTCCCTTGTCTGTCTGGTTTCACCAATGAACTTGGAGGTCCTCCTAATTCTTGGTAATGAACCTTTAGGCAGAAAAGTAGTTTGTGGGTGGTAATAGGACAAAATGAATCAAGAAGCTTCAAGTACTGACAGCAAACAAGAGACGTTTGTTATAACAAGACAGAGCAAGAACACTCTCTCGGAGATAGTCACAAGGAGCCACCCAAGAAGAGCAAGCCAGAAGCCCTCACAGAAGGATGTGCACAGGAGCCAAGCCATGCCAAGGTCTGGAGAGCATTGCTAACCCAGCAGTGAATGCAGACCTCTGAGAATGCACGGAGAAGGCAAAGTCCCAGGAATGCTGGAACCTACAGCGGGAAAGAACCATTGGCAATATAGATAATGTAAGTCTCATCTCTTCCCAACTCGGCAGTGATGCTGATGACGCTCACAGTGGACTCCTGTGGTGCCTGTATCGATCCCGGCCCCAAGTACTCCATGCCATATACCTTTACACTTGCTGAGAAAGTCATCTCCGAGATATCAGAGTGGATGCTGTGTCTCACACCTACAAACTCAGAAAGGATGGTGAACTGAGCAACCTCCTGTACTGGATCGCAAGACGTTCTTCCAAACAGTGGGAACTGGAATTTGTTTTAACTCATCAAGACATACTTGTGGATTTGTGGTGTGAACCTTTGGATGCATTCTTCTCTAACCAGGCTGTTGTAAGCTTCAGTCCTTAGCTCAGATAGCCACAGGGAAACTGTTTTCTGCACAGGCTGGTTGCTACCCAGGCCTGCTCTAAGTCAGTTTCTGCTGAGGGAGTTCCTCAGGGAAGGAGAGGTCAGCCGAACCCCAGCTTCATAATTACACAACTCTTTGTCACATCTCAGCAATTTCTTTCTCTCCCAGTTAGAAATTCACCCCAGGACACAGGTTGGATAAATATACAGCTGTATATCACCCCCCCCCCTTTCCTCTTCTTCTTCTCCTTTTCTTCCTTTGCCTTAAAAGCCAACCAGGGCTAGAGAGGTGGCTCCAGGATCAAGTATATTCCCAGGGGACCTGGCTCTGGTTCCCAGCACCCATATTAGGTAGCTCAAAACCACATGTATCTCCATTTCAAGAGCTCCAACCTCTCTGGTACCCTCTGCTGATACTTGCATATAGCCACACACAGGCGTATACATACAGGAAATTAAAAATAAAAGGTAACCTACCTCTAGAAGCATTGTAGGTGTGGCTGCTGTGTCACATGTAGGTGGCAGAGAAGAGAGAAGGAAGACTACACTCCGTGTTCTGACACCTGCATGATAAATGGTTAACGTTCCCTGAAAATATGGGAACCTGAGACAATCACCAGTCTGTCACCAAGGGGCCTGGAGAGGGAGCTAGCCTTAGATGCCACTAGTCTGGTGCCAGGCAGGTCTGGAAGGGCTTCCAGGATGGGAAGCAAGCCAGAGACTAGAAGAACCCCACCTTGGATCTTTGGAATGAGTTTTAGACAGATGACCCTCTTAAGGGGCCACTCAGGTGGGTCAGGTGAGGTATAAGCCTAAGGTCACTGCCAGTATGGCAATGTGCAGGCCTGGAGGATGGGGTGGGCAGACTGTGCCTGAGATGACCCCTGCCCAGTGCCATAATGCCCGAAAAGGGCATACACTTCTGAGACCACTCCAGACACACGGAGACCCCAAGTGCCACTAAAAGGAGCAAGTCGGTGGTGGAGAGATGGAAGAGAAAGAGAAACAGAGGGATGTGGGCACAGTGAGGACAGGACACTGGAGACTCGAAAGTAGCAAGGAACAGTCTCCTGTGGTGATCTGATGATGCCAGTTGGAACCATGGTGGGGCCTTGACCTGTGCTGCCACCAGGGGCCACATCTGTGTCCATGGCCCTGCAGTAACAGGAGTCTGTTACCACCAAAGGCCAAGTGGACATCTGGACAGCCACCTGTCCAGGGAGATGATGTCTGAGGGCTCTGCAGAACTGACTGTACCCTTCACCTTGGCATTGTGGGAGAGCTGGCCTTGGGATATGGGAGCTGGCCCTATCACTCCAGTGAGGTGGTATGGTAAAGAGAGAGATACCCCCAACACACACACACACACACACACACATACACACACACACACACACACACACCTGTGGCAGGCAGGAGGCCTGGCTGTGGGGTCACGAGAGCTGGAGAGCTGTCCCTGCCCCTCATCAGCTGTAACACCTGGGACAGTGGGTCCTGCACCTCACCTGGGCAGTACAGTGGAGCTGACCCTGGTGGCAGGGGTAGGGGATAAGTGAGCTAGCCTCAAGGGTGTTAGTGTATTCCTGCAGCTTGTCTACCCTGCTGTCCCTCACTGGCTGCAACACTTAGAAGAGCAGGCCCTGTACTTCTCCTGGGCAGCAGGGTAGAGCTGGCCCTGGGGGTGTGGGAACCGGAGAGCCTGCAGGCTGACCAGCTCAGACACCTCTCAGGCCCAGACCCAGGGCTTTGAATTGGCCTCCCCCAACATCCATCCCATTGAGCAAGTGATGGGTTAGTCCTACAGACCCAGACTCCAGGGTCTCCATGACACAGGGCAACAACAGGATATCTGAAAGGAGCCCAGGGGGATCGATATTGATGGAGGAGCAGAAACCGGCGTTCTCATACCAGATCAACGGGCCGTTGCAATGAACATTCATAAGTAAAGAAGTGGGGACAAACGAGTATACTGTGGGACACACTGCGACACACTATTGCTTCCACAATGAGATTTTTTTCTCTGTTCAGGGGTTGGAGGTATAAGGGTAGAGGGATGAGTGGACTTGGAATGTATGGTATGAAATTCACACACAAAAAAAACAATAGAAAAAAAATTTTTAAATGCCAACAAATTTTTAAATAAAAGAAGAAGAAACAAATTCTAGCACATCAAATTTGACCACAGTCTGCCTTTGAGAATAAGGTACTATTATTTCCCCCAGTAGAATAACACCTTCCGTGTTTTGTTTTGTTTTGTTTTGTATTAAAGTTAAATGCACAGATGTTGGAAACCCTGGTGAGCTAACTGCAGCCAGGATCTTTGACTGTTGGCAAACACCACCAAGGTGGAGGGACAAGATGGCTGCTGTTCAATAGGTTGGGGCTCTGTGGGGTGGCTTGATGTGGCCACGGGTGCTGCAATCACTTATTGAACATTTCCGGATTCGTTTTTGACGGCAGCAACATTTTATAGCTACGTGTTAATCATGTTTTCTACTCTTTTCTCCACTGCCTTGGCAGAGCAGTGATAAGTTGAAGAGCCCAGCACGAAGCACACAGGCCTGGACTCCTAGCTGACGGCGGCTCACAGACTTGGAAACTTTCCCTCCGTCAGTCTAGAGAGTGTGGGACCTTTGAGGTCAGGATGCTGGAAGTGTCTGTGCCGGCCCAACCTGCTGAGCCCCAGGAGAGCCATATGTCAACAACAAGAAAAATGTATAGCTCTTGCTCTTGGTTGTAAGTCCAGATGTGCACTCACGGAGGACGCGGCACGCCGCGAGGTGCAGAGGCCAATAGCCAGAGCAGCTGCTCAACAGAAACAAGCCTGTAATTTGGCACCAAGAAGGTGCTCGTCTGGAATTGACATCATTGCTTCGGATGTTTTCAGATAAACTATAAGTCTCTCTTGTCTCTGACCTGGGAAACTGACCACACGGGCTCCTCTGCAGGGTTCTTGAGGCTGCCCCCACCTCCACAGTGGCTCGGCATGTGAATTATAGCCCTGGGGGGACCCATCCATCCTTGGAATTTGCACATGGAACTATTACCTACATCTGTGCATCCCAAGAGGGCGGGTGCTTTTATAATCTAACAGACCAGTGGTTCTCTTAGCTTTCATGTTTCCCGGCGAGTGCATGCCTTCCGTGTGAACACTGGAGACCTAGGAGAGGTCGGTGTTGGCAGGAGATGACCAACTGCCGTCAACCCTCAAAGGAACTCAAGTTGGACACCCAGAGGAGGTGGTTTTGGTGGGAGAAGGGTTTCCTTTTCAAGTGGTCACACAAAGATGTTAACTCGAGGTGACAACCTTGCTCCCCATCTCTGAGATGGGTGTGGTGTTCCATCTACATTTTTCCAATGGCACTTGAACTTCTCAAACAAAAAAAAGTGGGGGTGGTTACAAGACCCTGATCCGCAGAATGGCTTTCAGAATAATGCCTTTGTTTTGAAAGATTTTCCGCTTGAGGGTGTGGCTTAGTCTGTTTGGGATACGAGGCAGCACAGACAGGAACTGAATGAGCAGACATTTCCTTTCTCAGAGTTCTGGAAGCTGAAGGTCGAAGAGTCACAAACCAATAGGTGCCAGTTCCTACTCGGGTCTGAATAAGGACATGGCACCCAGCTTAGCACGAATCCCAATACAGCCTTCCTGCCACTAAAGAGAGTCCTGGCTGCAGGCTGGGCTGAAGATCTGGGGACTTGACCCAGGCCATGGGTCTGGTGAGGACATAGGTGTGGCCTGAGGAGATGAGGATCTCAGATTGTTCTGGAATGAGAGTGGTCCGTGTCAGAAGCCTTTCTGGTCCAGAGGAAACCTTGGTCTGGCAATGGGAGGGATCCTCAGGGAAGAAAAAATGTAAAATTCCCAAACTTTCCCTTCATTTCTCTTGTCCCTTCTCTCTTTCCCATTCATTCCTCCTCTCCCCTTTCCTCCTCTCCATCCTTATTTTGAGATTTGTCTCCAGAACCCCCTAGGATAAGAGGGATAGAGGACTCGGTCATCTGACCCCTCATCTGCCATGATAGCTCTTCAGTTGCCACAAATCTGTCTCACCTCTTCTGTGTCGGCTGAAGAGTAATTATATAGTGCATGTGTGTGCATGTTGCACACGCATGTTGTGTGTGCATATTGTATGCAAACATGTCTGTGCAGATTCGAAGAAGCCAACAAAAGACATCCATACTCTGATCTATTCCCTTGAGGTGGAGAATCTGGAGGTAGATCGGCACACACTGAATCCCTGTAATTCTTCTAACCGCCAAGAATCCTAGGGTTACAGGCTCACACACAACCATTCCCAGCTTCTTACATGAGTGCTAGAGACTGGAACCTGTGTCTTCGGCATAAGCACTCTTCCCCGCTGAGTGGTCTCCCAGCCTCTGCCCCCTCCTCTCATTGACATTTCCTTGTGGGCCCTGTTTCTGGAGTAACACAAATGAAGCCAGACTCTTAGGAGACCTTGAGAACAAATCTTGCCCTACTCAGGATCTGAGGAGCCTTACCTAATGCCCCTCCCATGTTTCAATCTTCCAGACAAACTGGTCACTTCCTACAGTATATTTTATTTCCAATAGTAAACTCTTAGATATGTGTGTCAGAATGAAGCCCACGTTGTCACAATACTGCTTCCTTCCAAGCGATGATACTGTCATTCAAACCCTCATAAACTACTTAAGGGACAAATGTTAATGCCCAGTCAACTTATAGCATAAAACCCACAGGTCCGGGTCACAGGGATAGAGTTCCTGTTCTCATAGATAGGGCTACTGTCCAAGGGGAGAGTTGGGTATGATCAGGCCAGCAAACAAGGATGTAGGGGAGGGAATGCCATGACACAATAGCATTTTTTTTTTTCACAATCAAACAACAGATCTGGATTCTAAAGAGCACTTGCATTGAGTGAGACAATTTCTAATTATGGGCCTAATAATCTTGTATCCATACATAGTTTCAAGAACAGGTTTCACAGGGCTTTGTGGGCTCTGATCCATGTGACAACCTTGTTAGGTAAATTAGGGTGGGCAATATTTAGATAATTAAGCCCATTTTGCAAATGAGGAAACTGAGTAGTAACAGAGCCACGGAGCTAGAGGGAATCACAGCCCTCTAGCATGGCTGTTCCGTTCATGGTGCCTGACTGCACAAATTAACATTAACGAGATTGCTGGTAGCTTCTGCCTGTCTCCTGAGCCAGCTCTCGCTAGGTCGTTAGCAGCATTGTCTGCAGTTTTTAACATATGTATACGTCCACAGATTTATGTGGTGCCTATGGTGGTTTGGAAAATGCATCTTGCACTCGGCAGCCTTGGAAATGAGACCTTGCTCCTGGGAAGCAGAAATAGGCTGGCCAGCATCAGGAGACACCATTGCATAGCTAGGCTGGTTTCCCCATCAGGAAGTACTGGGAAGACATCTGGGAGATCATGTGGCCTCACAGTTAATAGCCACGATTTCACAGAGATGACATGGTCAGACACAGGCAGGGGGCCCCGGCAGTGGGGTCACAGGGCACAGCTGTGGGGAAGCAACCACACTGGGCTAGTGGATCACAAGGGGGTTGGGGGATGAGCAGAATTAAGCTCCCAGCAGCGTAGATGGTGGTGTTCGGAAGGCTGCTAAATGAGGTGTGTAGCAGGGAGCCCCAACTCTGAGGCTGAGCAACAGCACAGATGTTCTGCCGTCACTGGCCTTCTTGGTCCTTTCTTCCTCTTCTGAGTCCCAAAGGGGCAGGTAGGGAAAGAGCACAGCCATCTTCCTTAGAGACTTCTATTCACCTATTTAGACACCTACACAGAGAACACATTTCCTTCACTCTCCAGTTAGGTTTCTGATCATCTGCTGTGAAGTGTCTGTGTGCCATACACAGATGTGTATCTGTGTAGCAAGTTCTCACGTCTTCGGGTACTGTCCAGTTACCTAAACCAAGAGACACTAGAAAAGCTCAATGCCTGCCCTTGAGGTGTCTCGGGGCTCTGTGACACTCTTCAGGTAAAAGGGAAGAGTAGCAGGAACTATACGTTAAACATGTTGAACAAAATGAAACTTCCCAAGGGAGAGAGAGTAAGAATCTCTCGTTGCTGTCACACCTACTTCTTTAGTTATGGGATTTTAGCTAGCCCTCTGTGATGGCTACTCTTGGTTGGTGAAAACACACCCTATATCTGGGCCATGCCTTCTGGTGACGGCCCTCCTAGAAGGACATGGGGTGAGGAAGCATGTGCTTTTTGCCTGTTTGCTCTCACTTTTAATGCTAAGTTACCCCACTCTGCCCCTAAGGCATTCCTTCACTGGAAAATTAGAACCTACCATTTCTCAGAAGCCCAACACTGACTAGAGACTTGTAGATTTCTAGGAAGCCCCGGGAACCCCAGCCCCACACTGGGAATGCTGAGACACCCAGTCTCCTGGATGGAACAACCACCAGCGTCTTGGCCTTTCTATTGGGAAGCAGCCATTGATGCAAAATCCAATTGATGCACCATCCACGCCACAACCAGAAAGCCACTCTAATAACCCCCTTAAATAGATATTACATATATATCCATTTATTTCCATTCATTCTATGTACTCTATTCCTTAGAGAATACTGATACCCTGAGTAACTTACCCTCTCTATGAGTCAGGGTTCTCTAGAGGTGTGGCCCAGATTCAAGGTGAGTCTTCCCATCTCAAAAGATCTGGATTAAAGGTGGGTCTTTCCGCATCAAATGATTTAATTAAGAAAAAGAAAATCCCTCACCAGTGCACCCAGCTGCTTGGGTTTTAGTTATTTACAGATATGATCACCTTGACAGCCAAGAATAGCATCGTATCCTCTGAGCCTGCATCCTGGTCTACTGCGACAGACATGGGTCAAAGGATTCCAAAGAACCAGTCAAATTTAGAGAACCTGAGGTCCTGTGAACGAAGCAGTGGAGAGACCAGGAAGGATGAAGAATACCTGAAAAGAATTCTTTAAATGCCAATTGTCTCCACAGCTTACAGTGTTTGCATAATATTTGTTTACTCCTCATGGTTTATTCCACCTGGTTTCTCCACTGTGTATGTGCCTCAGCAGAGTTGGGTGGTCCCAGGAGGCTTCTGCATAAATATGCAGATTTGTCTACTACTCTGGTGCTTCTCCATCTTGATCCTGAATCCATCAATACTTCCTCTTACTTCAGTTTGTTCCCCATTCCTTAACTGTGACCAGACTTTTGAATACTTTTACTGGGTCCTTTTTTCCTACCACAACTTCCTCACCCTTTCAACCACCTCCTCCTCCAACACTAGGTAGGAGAGAAAGAAGGTTAAAGGGGAAAGGGGGTGTTGATCTCCTTAGACTACTTCCTGCTGATTAGGGCATCAAGTTCCTTGGAGCAGGGTTGATCTTGGCCTTCAGGATACCCAATTTCTTCCTCTCATCTCTTTGCCCATAACCACTTGACAGACCACAATGATAGCAACCAGCTGGCCAATCTCCCCCCCCCTTCTATCAGGACTTGAGTGTTTATATATTGTCTCAAGAGTCCCCAGAATTTCAAACATCTTCAGGTGCAAAATCACACTCCTGCCAGAGCATGAGACAAGTCCTAGTCAGCTGCTGTGGGCAATCTGAAGCAGCCCCATATTCCACACCTGGGATTAAAACAGGAAACAAAAAGATGCCCATAACATTTCTGTTTGTAAAGAAACCAAATTCTCACTACACTTAATCTCTTCTTCATACACTGTACCTATTAAGATGACTCCTGCCTCTGACTCTCTGGTTGTCCCCATCCAGATGAGAACGAACTCATTTTCTTACTACCTGTCACTCGCTTGCCATTGTTGAGACAAAATGCCTAGAGAAGATGGCTTCAGAGAGGAAGGCTTTACTTTGCACCTGCTGTCAGATGTTTCAGAGTCTGTGGCTTGGTTCTGTTGTCTCTGAATCATGAAGCAGAGAGAACTCACAGAGGTGAACGTGCAGTGAAGTTTAGCTGCTCATCACTGAGGATGAGAAGAGGGAGAAAGGAAAGGAGAGAGGGTAAAAGAGAGAGAGACCAGACCAGAGCATGCCTCTAACAACCTACTTCCCAGAGGAGAAGCCCCACAGCCCATCCTAAAGATTCTATAACCTCCCTATTGTCCAGCTAATGATAAAGCCATCAGTGGATTGATCCAATAGTGAGGTCAGAGGCCTTGTGATGTCATCACTTCCCCAAAACCTACAAGAGGAGGGGCAGTCCAGAGCTAAACCATAACCCAACCTTGGCATCTCTTTTCTGTCTACTCTACAATAGCATTGGGTTGCCTTTGTGTTTGTTGACCCAGAAAGAGCTCAGCTCAGACTCGGAGCCTTTCCTGTCTGATGAGACCAATATCCACAAGGAAGAAATTCAACGAGAGTCAAACTAAAGAATTACGCTCATAAGGCAGGAGGGTCTTTCTGCCATGTCTCTGAACAGGAAAATCAATTCAACAAATATTTATTGGCACTTACTTTGTTTGAGGCATGGTCTGTATATTAAAAAGAAAAATGGAATGACCTTGAGGTAGTGGAAAAAATAAAAACACGGCCCAACCAATTTGTAAACGTCTTGGAGAGTGTGGGGAACTAGGTAGGCTCTAAAGCTCCTGTCCAATCAGACCAATATCTCTCTATTTATCCCTCACTGGGGCTCATAACAGCGGGAAGGATATGTCATCCTCCTGGACAGTTGTATGAGTATGACTTCTCATCCAGGAGTCAAACAATGAGCGTCAGAGGTGACACTGCTCCTAAGGCAATAAGTTAGAGAGAGAGAGAGAGAGAGAGAGAGAGAGAGAGAGAGAGAGAGAGCCATCAGAGGAAGAGGCGCCCTCGAGCTGGTGTAAAACTGCATCTCTAGGGTCAAAGCTCCAAGATCAGTCTACTCCGTCCTCCCTGGTACCTTTGTTGTGTTTGTGAAAAGATAAAGAGAAGATGGGACATGTTCTATGAAGGTGTGGTGAGGTGTGGGGGAAGGGGGTGCCTCTGGTGGGCCCATGTTGAGGCATCCCTTCCTCCTGAGGGACCAGCCACATGACAGTATAGTATAGAATAGAGCTTATTCAGCATATGGGAGGAGAGTTAAGAGGGTGGTAGTGGCAAAGACAGAGAGAGAGAAAAAGAGAGAGAGGGGAGAAGAGTAGAGAAGTAGAGGCTGGCCATGAGCACATGGAGGGTAAGAGAGCAAGAGAGTAAGAGAGGGAGGAGAGGGCAAGCAGCCCCTTTTATAGTGAGTCGGGCATACCTGGCTATTGCCAGGTAGCTGTGGGGGTGGAGCTTAGAATGCTAATACCCTTCCCTGGCATCTTTTCCTCCCCTTACTTGTGAAATGAAATTGGGTTTCACATGGATTCCACGCTTTAAAAAAAAAAAAAAAAAAAACAACAACAACAACAACAAAAAACTCTTTTACAGAACTTGCATATGTCCAGCTTTTGGACATGTGAAACTGGGAAATTCATACAGGACTGAGTGTTGCATTTGCCTGATAAAAATTAAAAATAGAAAGGAAGGAAGGCAAGGGAAGCAGAGATCAGTAAGGCTTTGTGGAGAACGCCCCTCAAGGGCCAGGGCTAAAGCTCCGTTCCTGCTGAGATGGCACACAGAATCACAGAACAGTGGGAACCTAAATCCCTGTGACCTTTCCAATCAAAAGTCACCCAGTACAAACCTAGATGCCTTCAATGACATTTGTCACTGTCAGTGAGTGACAACCTGCCAGTCAATCTTCAGGCAGCTGTGCCTTCCAGAGCCCTGCCCCTGAATGTTCAACCCTCCAGTAACCTCCACCCATGGTGCCTGCTTCTTCTCTAAGCCGTGGGGACAGGAGCAATGGTTACTACCCGGGACCAACTCTGAATCATGAGGAAGAGCTCTTGGAGCACAGGAAGCAAATGGAACATTTGAGAAGCTTTGAAAATTATGAAAGGCATACAAGCTCAATGTATAAAACCCAAACCACACAGAAACCGACACAGGTAAAGCTTTGGGGGCTCTCCTCAGCCCTTAGCCCTTCCCCACCATTCATGGCTTCCAAGCTTTCTACAGCCCACTCACATTCACCGGGTGGAGAGTT
Source organism: Micromys minutus (assembly GCF_963924665.1). NCBI lineage: Eukaryota > Metazoa > Chordata > Mammalia > Rodentia > Muridae > Micromys > Micromys minutus. The sequence goes on from NC_137971.1 coordinate 18,067,458, forward strand.
AGCCCGACCTGGACTCTTCAAAGACTCATTGGCTTTAGGAGGGAACATGAACTGTGAGAGACATTACTGAACACAGGAAGTGCCCTGGCCAAGGTGAAAGGTAAGGGCAGAGAAGGCTTTGTGCTGGCAAAGGGGACACAGCCCCCATAGGCAGATCCAGTCTATTTGGGGCAGTAGGGCCAGAAAATAATTGAAGGATGAGTCACTGGACCAATGTGTGAGGCCACCTTCCGAGTAGCACTCCTCTTGTGTCCACAGGTTCCCTGGCAATGATCAGAAAACCAGAAACCTTTAAAAATAGACCCAGCTTCCCTTCACCTGCTGTCTAAACATGTCCCTGGTGGCAGAGCAGGACAGCCCAGGGAGTGGCCCCCAGACACTCAAGAGACACAGCCTTTGAAATCCCTATTTTTAAACCCTGAGCCACTTACTAGAAAGTGTCCTACCAGCTTACCTAGATATTTATTTCTTGATGGGTTCCAATCTGTGAGTAGGATTTGAAGTGGTTCTGTATTTGGGGAAAGAACCAACCCCCACCACCTTTTCAATTGCCCCAGATTTATCCCTGGGGTGCAAGCCTATTTGCAGATTTCTTTTCGCTTACCACTTGTGTTTAAATTGCAGAGCCATCCCTATACATAGCCAGGAAAGCGGCTGACTGAAAATAGCTACTTACAGAAACAGAGCAATTTGGAATAAGCAAAAATAGCCCTTTGCGGTAACTTGAGTGTCTCATTTTCCGTATTGATTTCCGCACCCCCTTGAGTGTGGTTTGCTGGAACCGTGTGTGCGGGCAGGTGACGCCGAGCCTTTGTGTATTTCCTGATGGGCAACATACAATGTCCCTCTGGTCACGTGTGTCTAGAAAGCCAAAATAATCTAGGAAACAGATGTGGCCATTAAGCCTAGAGGTTCAGTGTGAGTACCCCTGTTCAGTGTGAGTAATCTGAAATTTGGAGCCAGAGTTCTTCAGATTTCTGATTTTTTTTTTTTTTTGACAGCTTTTGAAATCTTTGCATATACATGATAGTTTGGAGATATAACCCAAATCTAAACATGGAATTTTCATATACACATTATTAACACAATCTGAAAGTAATTTTATGTGGCATTTTGAAAGAGTCTGTGCTGTTGGCTTCAACCTGGCAAATGAGGTCAGGTGTGGAATTTTCCACTTGTGCTGTCACATAGGACCTCAGAAAGTTCCAGAAATGGATTATTTAGAAGTTTGGGGTTAGAGATGGTCAACCTGTATCACAGCTGCATGACAGCCCGTGGGTGTCAGGTGCTTCAGGCTTTCAGAAATTAGTGTCAAGACTTTAGAAGAGTGATTTTCGACCAGGGCTCACATCTCAGACCTGGGCACATGTAATAAGGAAAAGCTGCAGGTGCCCCTGGCAAGTCCTAAGGCTTTAGAGTCACATATGCCTGCACACTCTGGGACATGGGGGAGTCAGATGCACAAAATGAACAGTTCGAAACTCCAGGAAGCTAGAAGTCCAGACTAGAAACCTGGACAAGACCCAGAAATGGCTCTATGATCCCTTGTCACTCCCTGGGAGATAGGTGTAGAGGCTTTCTTGTGTACACTATCTTGTGTATTGTATGGATACATCACCTGTCAATTAAAAAGCCTTTGTCCTATAGCATAGGCAGGAAATGGGAGGTGGGACATCCAGGAGAGGGGAGAATTCTGAGATAGAGCCTGGTTTGGGAGATCTCCCCAGGAAGATGAGAGGAGACAGACACAGGTTCCTGAGCACAGGTAACCAGTCATGTGGCAGACTGTAGGTTAAAATAAATTTATCTTTAGTTATGATCTAGTCAGAGAAGAGCCTAGCTATATGGCCAGGGTACTTGTAAATATATTTTGAGTCCGAGTCTTATTTCTGTGAGCATGGGGCTGGGAGGAAGAACCAAGCCTAACTTTACAGCCATGGGTTGGGGAAGGTATATTTTAAAAGCCATTCCCATAACAGATAAGATGTCAAATCCCAGGCAACCATGCTGAGTCAAGCCAAACCCAAACCAAGTACATTTTATGTGACTCCATTCATAAAAGTTCTGGGGTCTGCAGCATAGTGTGTGGTGGCAAACATCTGAGGAGTGTTTACATGGGGGCACTAAGGAGGCAGGAGGGATAAAGTATACCAGGCAGGAGGAATCTTTTGTGGATGATGGATCTGCTCATTATCGTGACTGTGACAATCATGACTGTGACAATGCTTCATGGATGCACTCCTATGCAGGGACTCGTCCGACTGAACACATCCGTGTATGGTACACTGTCAGCCAGACTGTTATGTCAAGAACCCTGAAGCAGGCCAGCAATGCTTCAAAAAAAAATAAGTGGGGAGTATTACTCCTAAGCCACAGTATAAGCATCCAGCAGCAGTTACAGTTCATCTTCACACTGTGCTAGCCAGACTAGACCCACACTTTTGTTAACTCATTCAATCCTCATGAAACTTTGTGTGTGTGTCAGGGGGGGTGTAGACAGGGTAAGATGCTTGCTCACAGTCCATCAGAACAAGTCCTCAGTCTAAGCTCTGAAACCCAGAGAGGCACTTAGATCTGGCTCTGCCACCTAATTGCCATGTCTGAGTTGGGTGGGTCTCCGGGAAAATAGTCCTTTAGTGTCTGGACACCTCCAAGCAATACCTCATAAGACTTTCTTTTTTTATGGTCACCAAATCAGCTGGCTGGTGTGATAAAGTAACAATTTGAATTTCATTGTCCTTGGAAACACAGTAGTGCATTTGGTCCCCAGAGGCACCGTGATATAGGCTTGTGTCCGGCGATCTCACTTCTCTCAGTGAGCCACCAGGCACTCTGGGGCCACCAAGGTCACGGGCTGTCCACATGGTCAGGGCAGTCCTGAACAGGACAGAGCCCACTACTGTCTCTCCAGAAAATGCCAGACTCTTGGAGTCATTTATTGGACCCACATGTCCTTCCTGGGGAAGCCCCTTCATCTCCCTGGACCAGAAGCTTTATGCTGTCCAAATCCTACAAGGCTCTAAGCTCCCCCAACCCCTTCTTTCTCAAGCCAAAAGAAGACAGCTTGTTGTAGATCTCCCTGTCTGGGGGAAGTGTGTGTGTGTGTGTTTGTGTGTGTGTGTGTGTGTGTGTTTGTGTGTGTGTGTATCCCTTAGATCAGAAATTCTCAACCTGTGTGGTCAGAGGTCATATATCAGACATCCTGAATATCAGGTATTAATATTCATATTCATAACAGTAGCAAAATTACAGCTATGAAGTAGCAATGAAAATAATTTTATGGTTGGGGGGTCACTACAACATTAGGAAGTGTATTAGAGGGTTGCACATTAGGAAAGTTGAGATCTACTGTCTTAGACTAACTCAATGACCTTGAGCGAGGCCCTTCTTGTACTGGTTTCTTCAGATGTTACAAGAATAACCTTTGGTCTATTCAGATGTAACCAGAATAACCATTGGTTTCTTCAGATGTAACGACAATAACCATTGATTGGGTGACATTGGGCAGATCGTCCAACACTCGGAGTCTGGACCTTCACTCACAAGGACAGCTATGCCTTCATTACTGCTATAGCAGTCATGTTTACAAAAAGCCTTAGGCATGTCCATTTTGCGCCATTTTACAGAAGGGAGACAACGTTTGGGAAGAATGAGTGAATTGTCTGGCACAAGTGTAGCTGGAGGCTGGAGTAACAGAGCTCCTCCTACTCTAGAGCTCTGTCATCATCTGGCGAGATGTCTGTAGCATTCTTTACAATAGAGCCAAAGTCACCGGGTAGAGGGAACATCTCGGCTACCCTGACCATTGACAAGGATAAAGAAATGCAGGCCAGTGGGAACAGCCAGCCGCTGCACTGCCCCCTGCTGGCAACGCCTGAAGAAGGGATTGATCCTCTTCCTACAATACCTGTTGCTGAAGGACAAGCAAATCACTGGCCAGAACTCAGCAGCTCTTAGCCTGCCGGATAAACATGCCTAGCAAGGCATAGTCAGCAGCAGTACTGAAGGACACTGAAGCCGATTTAGGGGGGTTGCTATGTAGACAAGACCAAAACACACACACACACACACACACACACAGATGCACACACACACACACACACACACACACACACACACAAATGCATACACACACCAAGACTACAATGCCAAGGCAAAAGCTTCTGATTCCTTATTTACTGCGACAAAAGTCCCAGACTTTATCTAGCAATTCCGTGGTCTGGTTGCTGGGCCATTTTTCAGGGACAGTATATTGAACTGACTCTGCCTTTAGAACTGAAAGGAGGGGACACTGGCTACTGTTCGCTCTTTGTCAGTGCCTTGACACTCAGTGCTAGCTCTTGCTACAAGCAGGAGAAATTTCCTCCGGTTGCTTTCAAAAACTCATACATCAGGTGAAAGCAAGGGGCATCTGAGGGCAGTGCTTTGTGTACTCGTTGCTACGGCATGGGTATCCATTCCCAAAAGAGATCTGTGAAAATCCAGCACCCATTGGTCAATATTGAGAGATAGCAATTGGATGAAATCTTGAAGAGCTGATTGGCTCATTCATAAACCAGGGATCTAATGGGCCAACAGGTATTTCCAGACTGGGTCTTTTGACTTACACGCCTTACATCAGGTGAGAGCCTGCAGAGCCCCCACCAGTAAGACCTTTACAAGATGCAGCTGTTCAAGCCCCTGCCCTCCATAAATGTGTCTTAAGGAAACCTTCATTCATTGTAAACATTCTGGTCTGTGGCGTTTGGCTATAGAAATAACTACAAAAATAACCTAAGTGTTATTATTTTCTCCAAGAGCACCAAAGTGTCCAAGCTTCAAGTTCCTCAAAAGCTAGACCCACCTGGTCCCCATCCTCTCCCCTGACTGGCCCCTGCTGACACCCACTGATAGACTAAGGGGGCTGTAGCTCACCAGGGTTCACGCATGAATCCATTGCCTAGAGTCACCCCTGGTGTCACTATCCTCCGACTCCAGCCCTTGATCAGAGCTGTTGTTGGGCAACCAATGCCTTAGCTGTCCCCACCCAGTGACTTTGGGAGTAAAGGGGAAAGGGAAAGATGAAGCTGGCTTCCAAGGAGGCTCTAGACAAGAAGTTCTCAACCTGTGGGTCGCAACCCTTTTGAGGGTCTATTAACTCTTTTGCAGGGGTCAAGTAAGACCATCGAAAATAAAGATGTTTACATCATAATTCACAACTAGCAAAAATTACAGTAATGAAGTTGTAACAAAAATAATTGTTATCATTGGGGGAGGGGTCACCACAACATAGAGAAGCTGTATTCTATTCAACATTAGGAAGTTGAGAACCACTGCCCCAGAGTGTGTTAATTATAGACAAGAATAAGGCAGAAAGACCCTGAAGACAACCAAGCCCTCAGATATCTCTTCCTCCTCTTATACCACCTCCTCCATTGGCTGAACAGGTTGATGGCCTCAAGGGCCACAAGACCAAACTGGTGACCTGTGGCTGGAGCCCAGGAACTTGTCATGGGATAAAATGGGAGTAGCAGAAGTCTTCAGAGTCAATCAACTTTGTTAGGCTATTCGTTTTGGAAGGAGATGAAATATTTTTTTTTAATGGTGGGGAATGCTGACAGGATGGTTCAGTGTGCAGAGATGTTTGCTGCCAAGCCTGAGGGCCTGAGTTCAACCACTGGCATCCACGTGGTGGAAGGAGAGAACCAGCTGCTGTAAGCTGTCCTCTGACCACCTACTCCATGTACCATGGTGTGCCCACACACATACACACTCACACATGCCCTAAATAAAGTGTAATAAAAGATAGAAGAATCTTCGACTTGGAGACAGATTGTTCTCACGATTCAAGAGGTGTGTTACACTTAACAAAATGTCCGACAAAGCAACAAAGGAAAGAAAAGATTTCTTTGGGTCACTTTGAAGACATAGCACATTACGTCAGGAAAGGCCTGGTAGATTACGGGGCCACTGGTCACACTGTGTCTGCCGTCAGGAAACACAGAGAAGAACTGAATGCTGAGTCTTGGCTCTTTCCCATAGAGCAGGACCACTCACGTTCAGGGGTACCTTCCCTCCTGAGTTAAATCTTTGCAGAAAAGGCCTTCAGAGACACAGTGTGTTTCCTAGGTGATTCTAAATCCACTCAAATTGGCAATGAAGATTGACCATCACACGTGGGGAAATACAAACCCCAGAAGGGATGGAGCACCACCAGAAATATGACCACCGTGAAGTTGTGAGTAAGTAGACGGAGGAAGATAGATAGGCACGTGTGCCCTCATATGCACACACTTGTGTGCACAAGCACATGCAAATGTGCAGTGCATAGCAAATATGTACATCTATGCATGCATACATGTGATTCTTAACTCCATCAGCACAAAGAACCTACACAGGAATGGCAGCACAGAGGATGGTCCTAGCCCCCTCTGGCTTAGGTTTTCTGCACAAAACATCATTACCAAGAAGCAAGTTGGGGAGGAAAGGGTTTGTCTTAGTTAGGGTTTTATTGCTGTGAACAGACACCATGACCAATCCAAGTTTTATAAAGGACAACATTTAACTGAGGCTGGCTTACAGGTTCAGAGGTTCAGTCCATTATCATCAAGGCAGGAGCATGGCACTGTCCAGACAGGCATGGTGTAGGAGGAGCTGAGAGTTCTACATCTTCATCCAAAGAAAGCCAGGAACAGACTGAGCAGCCTCAGGCAAGTAGGAGGAGTGTCCCCAAGACCACCCACAGAGTGACACACTTTCTCCAACAAGGCCACACCTTCTATTAGTGTCACTTCCTGGGCCAAGCATATGCAAACAATTACAGGATTTATTCAGCTTACCCTTTTATATTGCTGTTCATTACCAAAGGAAGTCAGGACTGGAACTCACACAGGGTAGCAACTTGGAGGCAGGAGTGAATGCAGAAGTCATGGAGGAATGCTACTTACTGGCTTGCTTCCCCTAGCTTGCTCAGCTTGCTTTCTTACAGAATCCAAGACTCACCCAGGGATGGCACCATCCACAATGGGCTGGGCCCTCCCCCCTTGATCACTAGTTGAGAAAATGCCTTACAGCTGGATCTCATGGAGGCATTTCCTCAAGGGAGGCTCCTTTCCCTGTGATAACTCCAGCTTGTCTCAAGTTGACACACAACCAGCCAGTCCACTCTCCCTCCACTAAGGGAACCAGCATTTCCGACAATGGCTGGTTCCTAAGCAGAGTAAGGAAAGAGGGAAACACAGTCTTGCTCCAGAAAACTCTTCAATGACCTTCCTGTCTGGGAATGATGCAGACCTCTTAAAAAGACACACAAGGCAGCCTATAGGGTCTGGTAGCCAAATCCAGGATAACTGGGTGCCAAGATAAACAGTAATCTTAATAGATTGTGAGCCATCCTGTGTGCTATGTGAGTTTATAGAGAGGGAAGCAGTGGGTAGGTAAGTAAGTCAGAAGAGCCAGTTACTGTTAACATAAATAAGTAAACATGAAAACGACGGGAAATCAGCGGTTGGCACTTAGAAACTGTGGCAGGGGTTGTGGATATGGAAAAAGCGAGCGGGAAGAATCAGCAACCTCTGAACTGGTCAGGTCTGTGAAAAGGACTGTCATATTCTATCAACATCATCACACAATCCATAAGACTTGTGGTTGTACGTGCATGTGTGGGCTGGGGGTGGGGTGTTCTTGATTTACAAAGTGCATGCTGAAGACCTTAGGGATGGGAGCATCCTTGCTGCAACTCACCCTCAAGTAGCTCCGGAGAAGAATAATGATAACGGATAGATGTTCATATGCAGAGAGAAGGCGAGGAAACTGAACGCCGGACCTTCGGGGAACAGGGCTAAGGAGATGATGGAAGCTCTCACAGCGTCCCTGTGGGGTGTAAAAGTACTTCAAAATAAATTATTAAAATGGGTTATCAAATCACCAGGTGCTGCAATGATGATCTGTGCCCTGCAGGTTCACACGGGGAGGGGTTTCTCTCTGCAAAGTCCCTTCCATTATCCACGGCAGCGAACCGAGCTTCACTTCCCAACAGCTCTGCTGACCACTGTAAAATGCCAAGGCAAAAGCAAATCGACTTAAAAACACCTCTCAAGAGCCAACAAGAAACTGCCACTGCTTTGGTGGGACACCAGCAAGGAACCCTTGCTTGCATTCTCAAAAGCCAACAATGGAGAAATGCTGGGAGCAGAGAGCACAGGTACACACACACACACACACACACACACACACACACACACACACACACAGAGCTAAGTGCAGAGAGAACATATATATATATATATATATATATATATATATATATATATATATTTAGTTATATATATTTATATATATTTAGTTAAGTGCTTCTGCAAACAGTTGGTACTACCTGATCTCGTTGCTAAGGGAAAGTTACGCCCAGTCCTTTCCATGATCCGTTAACGATGTGTCCTGATGCTGACAGGGAGCTTTGTGGTGGGAATCGGGCCCTGTTTTCGAGATGTGTGACTTTGGTCAAGTTACTCACCTCTTCTGAACTCTGGAACATGAGCCAGAGATTGATGTTGTCAGCTGCTCTCTGGGGTGTATAAGTCTTGGTGGTACCTCACACATGAAACATCCAACACTTGGTGCCATTTTTACCTTGTCCCTCCATAGTCACAAAGCACCTGGACAACTCTCAACTCCCACCCACAGCTTTGGGCCACAATGAAGCCATTTCCCACTTTGATCTGGGCTTCTTCAAGCTTAGGGTCACCATGGTCATTGTTCCCTGTCCATCCTTACATCCCTTAATTCTGAGGCGCAATGTCCAACACGTTCAAATTAATTCTTCTTGTTGAAGACAGGTCTCTTTGCTTCTGAGGGCTTACAAGCCAGAGAAGCCAAAGGGAGAGACGTTTGCCTGTCTTAGCCTGTCTGCCAAGATGAGCAATACAGTAAGAAATTGGACTGAGATGGATTTTTGAAGGACTGAACTTAATAGCAAAAAGCCAAATCAATCTCTCGGAGTGTGTACATGAGGCACGGGGCAAAGCTCTGGGGTCTGGTCCCTGGGAAACTGAGTTATCCGGAGAAGAATGTGCTATCATCTTAGCAGCCAGGCTGGTGTCAGCACCAGCCATGGCTCCCATTCTCAAGGCCGTCTTCTTTCAGTCCAGGAGGGTACGACACCACAGACCACTGTTTGGAAGCAAGGCCTGTAACCACCCAGAGCTAATTCTTCATGTCCTGTGCGCTGGCACTGAGAATGGGTGAAGGACAATCTCTGAGCCTCTGGGCTCTCACATCCCTCCGAGCCCAGGGATGACAGGGGAAGAAAGAGTGAGAGACAGGCGGCCTAGAGCATCCTGTGAAGCTCCCTATTCTGAAAGCTCCCTATTCTGGAGTGTCAGCTGCAAATCAGCTTCTTAAAAAAAAGAAAAAAAAAATCAGCAGCTGCGCTGACACATAGCTGCTACCCAAGCACCATGAAGGCAGGCTCGGAGGGTTGCAAGCTTCAGGTCAGTCTGAGCTACGTAGTGAGTTTCAGGCCAGCCTGGGCTATGTAATAAGACCTCGTCTCTGTTCCATCACCATGAGGGTGTTTGTTCCTTCACCCTCAAAGACAGGACTATGAAATAACACTTAGTACTTTCTAACTTTTATATTACTTTTTAATAGTATATCTACTGCTTTATATTAAACAAAATATATTTACATTATTGCCAACATGTAAATTACAATAAAGAAAGAAAGTCAAAGTGTCTTAGCTAGGGTTTTATTGCTGTGAAAAGACACCATGAGTAAAGCAAGTCTTATAAAGGACAACATTTAACCAGGCCTGGCTTACATTTCAAAGGGTTTAATCTGTTGTCACCGTGATAGGACGCATGGCAGCATGTAGGCAGACGTGGTGCTGGAGAAGGAGAGAGAGTTCTACATCTGGATCTGCAGGCAGCAGGAAGAGAGAGTGAGCCACTAGGCCTAGTTTGAGTATGTGAGACCATAAACCCGCCCCCACAGTGACACACTTCCTCCAATAAGACCACACCTACTCCAAGGCCACACCTCCTATAGTGCCACTCCCTATGGCCAAGCATTCAAATACAGGAGTCTGTAAGGGCTGTTCCTATTTAAACCACCACAGGAAGTTGTTAAGAAGAAGAGGAAGAAACAAACAAACTTCTCCAAAACAAAAGTGGTCCAGCATGTGCCCTTCCTAATCACACTTGTCACTTAGCAGAAGCTGTAAAGTGTGACTGGTAACTTCAGGGTTCTCCATGCTGCCTGTGGGATGGGTGTATCCTCTTCCTTAGGACAGATACAGAACTGGACCTCCAGAAGCCAATGTTTAGGATACTCCCCATGTCTCTGCATAAACAATATGCTTTATGGCTCAGCAGTCACAGGTAGCCACAGTTAATTCTTTAGGACAAGTTCCCACACATAAACCTCATACAGGGAGAAAATGCACACATTCTGTTTAACTTTTGACAGAAATTGCCAATTTCCTTGCCAAAAAAGTTATGACTGTATAGTGATTCACCTTAGCATTCATCACCTTCTGTATCCCTCATGGGGATGAAGGGCATGGAATTTATTTCTGAAATCAGAAAGGTGAGGCTGGGCCTATGAGATCGGAAGAGACACAGAAACAGAGAAGAAGAAAAAAAGAAACACTGAAAGTCTCCATTACCCCAGACTAAAAAGTTCACGAGAACACAGGTGTAACTGTAATTTCTCTTACAACCTAAAGATATCAAAACCAGGACTTAGAAAAGAAATGTTTTCAACCCTTGTTTTGGCATGTGTATGTATGGCATGTGTGTGTGTGTGCACATGTGTGTGAGTATATGTGTGTGTATATGTGTGTGTGTATGTCTGTGCACATGTGTGTGAGTATGTGTGTATGTGTGTGTATGTGTGTGTGTGCACATGTGTGTGCATACTCACATGGAGGCCCAACATCAGCCTTGATTCTTTTACTATTTTTATTGAGCCAGGGTCTTTTGCTAAACCCAGACGTTACTAACTTCAGGCAGTTCACCAACTTGCTTGGAGGAGTGGAGGGCTACCTCTGTCCCACCCCCACCCCTGTCCTCTAGTGCTAGGACTGCAGGCAGCCACCACACCTAATCTGCATAGGTTCTGGGTTCCAAACTCTGGTCCTCACCATTGCTCAGGCAGGCCCTTTGTTCACGGAGCTGTCTCCCCGGTCCTCTGCCTCAACTGCTTTATACTGAAATCTTACTGGTTCCACAAAGAAAGTGTAAAAAGTTCTCAAACACTATAAGGTAAAAGAATCCTCCGAGCTCATACAACCCACAAAAGGTCCACTGGGAAAGGATGGGTCGAAGTTTTGTCCCCTCCTTTCCTCTTGAATGTCCTGTTTCTGCCAATGAGGAGATGTGACCACACTGTTCTCTGCAGCAGACTTTCCTACCCTCTGCTCACTGCCTTGCTAGCCCATCATAATTGCAGGAGGGCATGACCCACAAGGAGTGTGTGTCGGCTTGTCTTCCAGGAGGATGGCACACCTCTCCTGGACTCTTGCTGTTGTCTCTAGTGCTGGGCTTCCAAACACCACGCTTGAAACAATCTATAAGCCATTAGCTGGGCCTGTATTAAATCTCGCCGGGTCCATCCCCAAGTCCTTAGCTTTTATCCTGGGTCGATATAATAACCGACTGTCTGAAGAATGTTTCTGCATCTTCTGCAAGAGTCTTTGAAGAGAGTGTCTATTATGGGCCTCTCTGTCCCTTCTAGTATGCTTCTTATGATAAATTTGTGCTCACATGGAGTGTCAGGGAAAAGTTTGGCTCCCCTGACAAATGGCTATACTTTCTTTTATCCAATAACTCATCATATTTCCCCTTTGCTTTAGCTCAATTTAATGCGCAATTGCAGTTAAGTTTTCTTCTGCTAGGTTTCTGGTTTAATCATTTCTTCCCTTCATCCGTGTGACTTTGGATATTTTATCTTTAGTCTTGCTGTTTTAAAGGCCTGTCTTTTTAATTATAAATCATCTCAAAGTCATTCGGAAGTTCCTAAGAATCCAAACAGTAAATAAACAAACAATTGTTTCTACCCCAGGCCAGCTCTTTAATGTCACGACTGCCTTGTCACTGATAATTCCCTCCACAAGTCCCACACTCCCTTTTGGGGTTTCCAAGCTGCTGCAGTAAGGGACTAGGAGATATAATAAGATGAACTTGGGGACAGAGGGGCTGACAGAGAAGGACGGAGTCTTCAGGAATTGACTGTCATGTGGTGGTGTCACCCAGATGTTTTTCTGTATCCATGGGAGTCTTGTGAGTCTATTCAACACACTGGCTTTCTGGTGTGGCAGTGGCTATTTCCCTATGAGGATGACAGTCACCCTGCTTTCATGCTGGTCTGCTTGGCAGTTGATGGGAAAGTGTTGGGGCGGGGGCTGCTCAGGGCACTGGGACTGTGGGAGCCCCGCTACTTCAAGGGACATTTAGACCCCATCTGGACCTTCTCTGGTGCTCATCTTTCCACTTTGGTGTACATCCCTTGGGATCTCTCTGACTCCTATTCCACCCCACCATTCAGAGTCTGCTCCATAAGAAATCACTACCCATAATTCTGCACTCCTCCCTGCAGTTACACCCCTGCAATGACCTCAGTGTGGTCAGAGTAGACTGTTTCTTGACTAAGTTGGATTCTGTGACTTGCTTTAGTTGATTGAAGGGACACAAGTAGCAGTGTGTCAGCTTCAAGGCCAAGTCTCTTGAGGGCTGATGACCCTTTGCTTGTCCCTCTGTGTTTCTGCCAAGGCCATGAGCATAGCAAAGCACAGGTCCTTTGGCATGGGGCCTTATGAAGCAGAATGCCCCCATATGACTCACAGATTCATCAATATAGTATATGCTGCCTGCCATTGAGATGCCGGGGCTGTTTGTTATACAGCAAAAGCTGACTGATACATTATGAAAGAGCCTTTCTGGAAGACCTCGGTCTTTTCCTCTGTCCTTGATTTTTTCAGACAAGGAACCCTAGGGATTTTGCCTCCCTTCTATTGTTTCTGAGTCTAACCCAAGATCCCAACTGTTGTGGTTTGAGACATGTGTTTGGGCATTTGGTTTCCAGTCAAGTGGCATTGTTTACAAAGGTTATGAAACACTTAGAAGGAGGAGCCTTACTCTAGGAAGTGTGTTCCTGTTTGCCTCTCTCTGCTTCCTGTTTGTGGGTAAGATGGCGTCATCTCTCAGCTTCCTGACTGCTGCAAGTGTTTCCTGCCCTTGCTGCCATGACTTATGTGTTGTGATAGACAGACAGGAACTGTAAGCAAGCAAACTAGCAAACAAACAAGCAAGCAAACAAACAAACCTGTTTCTTCCTTAAGTTTCATGCGCAGCTCTGTGCTTGCAGCCCGTCCTGTAAGGACATCTGTTGAATGTGTACCTCCTTATTCCTGGGATTTGCTCTGTGAACTAAAAATCATCACTGCTTACTCAGCACATGCTCAGAGCCTACCAGGCCCCGCAGGAGTTACAGAAGGGAGTCCCCGTAATTACGCACCGGGTGCTGTGACTACTTTTTTTTTTCTTGGTCCAAGACTTGGGAGAGGCTCCAGGGCGGTTACAAAGCGGCCTAGTGGCTTTAGAGGTTCATTCGGGTAGAGGTCCTGAGGCGGTTGGTGCAGCAGAGGAGGGAGCCCCTTGGAAGGCACAGAGGCCTCCTAGTTGTGCTTGAGAGTGAGGCACTCAAAGAGATACTCGACAAGAGATCCCTGGGGCACGCCAGTCTGCGCTGGCTGTGGCCCTGCCAGCCTACTGAGGTTGGTCAGGTGGTTGCCCATCTTCCTGATGAGCTTCACCTCCTTATCCAGGAAGTGGCTTTCCAGGAAGTCACAGGGATGTGGGTCTGAGCAGGCAGAACCCAGGGCATGCAGATCCAAGAGGGCCTGGTTCAGGTTCTTCTCCAGGGCCAAGGCAGCTTCCATGGCCTCCAGAGTTTTACCCCACTCATCTTGAGATGGCTTCTGTACATCCCGGAAGAGTGCACGGCCCCCCACGTTCGTTTCTGCAACTTCTCCTCGTTCGCGCTTCTCCTCAGCCAGTTCGCGGAAGAAGTGGCCTACACCCTCCAAAGCCACATCATCCCGATCGAAAAAGAAGCCCAGAGAGAGGTAGGTGTGGGAGGCCCGCAGTTGCAAGTTGACCAGGCGGTTCACAGCAGCTTCCACTTCGGTGGAATAATTCTGACGAATCTGAAAAGTCATGGCTTGTCCGGAGTACGGGCAACCGGCGAAGACGGTGCTGGCTGGTCCTAGGAGCCGGAGGCGGCAAGGAGATAGATGGTCCCGGAGGCTGCGACTGGAGACTTGTAAGGCAGCTGGAAGCTAAGAAGATGGGAGCCCACAGATCTGTTCCGTTCAAATACTGTCGAAGCAAGACACAGATCCACGGGACCTCAAAGGCGCTGCCCGGTGACTACCTTTGACACAGTCCAAGGTTTTACTAAGTCCTGTCACCATGTTAAAGGAGACTTTGAACCCAACTCGTCCAACTTCAGAGCTCACTCAGGGCTGCTTCTTTCCCTTAATCATGGATCACTTGGCTCTATCAGCTGGGTTCACCAGGAATTCCAGTTCTGCTGGATACCTTCCCATCTCTGTGCTCAAGGCCGGAGCTCATCTCCTTTCCTAATCTCTGTGTCTTACTGAGCAGGTTAAAACCTCTAGTGGCCCATCTGTGTCCCCTGGGCTGAAGAACACAAGGCAGGAGAGAAATGGAGTGGTTGGGGTAGCCTGCGGGGGGCTGGGGGGGGGGACCTCTGGCTCCTGTTGCTTCTCCAGTGCTGAGTTTGGGCTCTCAACCCAGCCCATTAGTTACTTTTCCACAAGAAAGTCTGAGAGAAGAGTGTGTCTGGGCCCACAGTTCAAACAGACACAGTCCACGGTAGAGAAGGGTGGCAGGGTGTGTAGAGGTGGGGGTGTGGGGGGAAGTAAGGTAGCAGACATGTGATCCAGCTGCCACTGCTGTGGCAGAAAGTGAACAGGTGGGGCTGAGCTAGAAAACCTCAAGACCCACCCCCTAGTGAGCCACTTCCTGAAGCAAGGTTATTGGTTCCACAACCTTCCCAAACTGCTGGGAGCCAGGGTTCAAACCCATCACCCTGTAGGGCACATTATTTACTAACACCACAACACTGAGCCAAAGAGGAAGAACGGGATAGGGCCCTGGGGGACTGTGGCCCCAGTGTTCTCTCTAAGAGACGGAAAAACCTGAGGCCTATTTCTTCCCAGTGCTGTGACTTAATCCCCATGTTGCAGGAATATCAGTCAGGGTCACACTGCTGGGGGAACAATTATTCCCTGTTACCATTTGATGATCAAATGTCCCCCCAAAGACCCAAGTGTTGATTGAGGTTTTAGTTCCCCAAATGGTGCTGTTAGTAAGTGAATTAAGTCATTGGTGGGATGGTCTTTAAGGGGAATTGTGGGACCCCCAAGCCCTTGTTCTTTTGCTTCCAGGCTAAGAGGTGGGTCACCCATGCTCTGGCACTGCCACTCAGCACCCCGATGGAGGCTTCAAAGCAATGAGTCCCCGGTGAAGCCTCTAAAACAGGATCTCTTACCTGTGAATCAGCCCATGAGCAGTTACCCGCTGCCCTAGTGAAAACGTGGGCACAGTTTGTGGGACATTATATTGCTTATGACTCAACTCTGCATCTTACACTTGTCACCTTGTCACCAGAGACTCAAGCACCCCGGGCTGCATGGAAACAGAGACCCGGCTCTGGGTGTGGGTGACTGAAAGTGACGTGCTCACCTGTGGATGTCCTTGCAGAGCTCTTAACTCGGCTGACATGTTTATGTCCTGGAAGCCCTGTTTTTCTGGGCCCTCTGGGACAAGTAGATCTCTCCCTAGAGGACAATGTGTTTCTGAGCAGATGTGTGCCAAAGCCATCCTTCAGAGAAGGTGCCTCTGTCATCTGCTTGCTCCCATATCCCCAAGAGCATCTTTGTCCCCCCCCCCCAGTGACGTGCCCTACATGATCACAGAGTCCACTTTCTAATCATCAGGATGGAACCAAGGGTGGCTTCCAGTTCAGGTCAACAGTGGTCCACTTCTTTTTGACTTGCAGCCTCCCTGCATCCAAAATCCATCCTCTGCATCAACGATGGGTACCAGGCATCCCAGAACCAGGCCTGAAATCTCCGCGGTGGTTGTGCTTCAGAGACTCCAGCCTGTCCTCCCTCTATAGGAGTCTCTGCCCTCACTGCCCTTCAACAAGTATACTGGAGGTGACAGCCGTGGCTCCTTGTGCTGCCCCGTGTTGCCCGCCCCACCTCTGATGGGTGTAAATTGGTTCACAAATCCCGCAATTCCTTTAGCTCATGCTCTGCTGGGTTTCCTTGGCGATTTTCTGGTTTACTGCCCGTTGCCTGGTTGCTGAGATTCCTTGTAAATTGCCTTGCCCTCTGCTCTGGGCTGCCATTTGTCCAGGCTCTGAGTGGAAGCTGTTGTCCGGGCACTTGCTGCGTACTGCTTGTGGCTCTGAAGCAGCCGATCTGCAGCAGGCTAGCCTGCCACCTGAATGGCAAGGAGGCGTCAGGGTAACACAAAACCCAAGGGCGCAGAGTTAATTTATGCCTCCCGGCAGAAATCGTCTTTCTCTCCTGCCTCATTCAGGAGGCGGAATCGATATATCTGGATGGTAGGATTGCTCACTCTTGAAAGGTTCCCTGATGCCACCATCCCTAAGGAACTGCAGATGGCCGACAGACAGACAGATGGCCCTCTGCAGACAGAGAAGAGAGGACTGCAAAGAGACTAAAAGCTCAGGCTAACTGCAGTGTTCTAGGTTCAAATATAAGCCCCGCCGCTTCCTGTCTGTGTGACCTTGCTAAGTTACTTTAACATTCTGCGTTCTAATTGCCCTCCTATTAAAAGAGCATCCACCACTGTGGGGTTTTGGATGGTTTAAATGGAGTAATATATTTATAGTCCCTGGCATACAGCAAGTGCTCAATAAATGCTAACCAAGATCACTCTTATCACCACTGGCGCCCTGCACCCCATGCTCCCCAGCACTGTGGCATTGCTCTTCTGACCAGACTTTGGGTGTGTTCTTGTTAGTTCCCTCCCTTGTCTGCCCACCTCGGCCGCTGCCTCTGGCTAACCCAGTGGCTTTTGCACTCTTTAATCGAGAAGGATATGTCGCTGATCATGACAAGGAAGGGGAACGTCCTCTTCAGAGCAGAACTGTAAATTACATGTCACATTTCTATAGATGCCACAGAGCTGTGTAATTGCAGGCAAGGCTTTTGTGACCCAGACTGGTGGGGCTTGGTACAGAGAGAACCTCTGTCTAAGTCCGAATAGGAAGGTGTGCCCTGGGAACCAACACTCAGACCTCAGCGGTCACCATTGCATGACTTGGCGGACATGGCACTGTTCTTCTATCTGTCAGGTCATCATCTTCAAAAGTCGGGCCTGTTGTTCTTCACAGAAAGTCAATAGGGAGGAAGATGAGAGGCTCCAGTCAGCACCCCTCCCTCACCCCCAGTTCTGAAATGCTGCCCCTCTGATCATCTGATGGAGGGAAAGCTGGGCCCTAAACCCTGACTACACTTCTCAGAGCTGGAAAACTTTCCATCTCTCTTCAAACTCCTCCCTAAGCTGCACACCTCAAATCCTCTCCGATGGCCAGGATGGCTTTCCGGCTGTTCTCCAACTGCATTGCACCAGGCTAGCCCCCCTCTGTCAACCTGTGTCTCAGAACACAGAGCCAGCACTGAAAGACCCCAACCTAGCCAGGCTTCTACCAGCCTGTGCACAGGCTCCTCAAGGATGTGACCCCACAGTGTCCCTTCACACCAATGCCAAGCTGGCTGGTCGTTCACTACCAGGGACTGGCATAAAGAGAGTGGCCTCAAGCAACATGTATACAGCCAACACTCGGTGACAGCTGAACCAACTTCTGCAGTGCCGTGCCCTAAAATTCAGATCCACAAAACGCATGCGCACGCTTAACACATCTTCAAGTGCTGTGCAGGTATCCGTTAACCACTGACGTTGCCTTTACTGCCAAGCAGGTGAATATGGGAGCTAAGCTACTTTCCCTACTGCCACAAGACTTCCATGATAGCTTGCACGCAGAGAGGCAGGAACGGGAAGTGCTGGCTGAGCTTATTTACTTGGGAGGGCTTCATAAAGTCATGGGTTTGTCCTTGGACAAACTCTAGGAAGGGTGTGGCAAATTGCTGCAGACAGAAAGGGGTAAGGAAGAGCCCTCCATTTAGGAGGCACAGAACCATGCTGGCCTGGAAGACATAGATTCCCATAGCGTCTGCCTTGAGTCAGGTATGTACCATGACATGACAAGCCCCACGTAGCTAAGTACCGTAGGAGCAGCCAACAGTTTTGTCCCTGTGATACTGGCTCCTCCTTGAACAGACCTAAGTCAAGTGTAGCCGGGCATGTCGGAGTTCATAAGAGCCTGTGGCCAGCTCGAGCCCTTCACATATGCAGGTGGCATCTGCTGGCTGGGAGAAGAGTGGAAGTGTGGCTAGCCCACGTGTCTGTCACAGCGGCGTTGGCTCAGACTCACTTGGCAGCTAACCATGGCTCCATAGGAGAAAACAGTCCACGAGGTAACGTGCATGCGTGGGAACTCGGAAACACTGTCGCTTCCAGTGAACTCTGCCAAAGCAAGTCACAAGTGCCATGTAGATTCAATGGAGGAATGAGACACACACACACACACACATACACACACACACACTCACTCACCCCTCCCAGCCACACCACTTTTCCAAGCAAGGAGCTTAAAAGCCACATTGGAAAGGTGAGTGGGTCACTTTCATGATCAGTAAGCCCTGTCCCTCTCCTCCTTCCTCCTTATCTCCCATCCTTGCTATCATCTTTCTGCCTGTCCATCCATTATGTGCTGTTTGGGACATGCAATGGAGTTCCAACTAATCTTACAACACAACACTATGATCTACAGAGTTCACATCAAAGAACTGTACAACCAAGTCACAAAAGCAAAGTACACACACACACACACACACAGAGAGAGAGAGAGAGAGAGAGAGAGAGAGAGAGAGAGAGAGAGAGAGAGAGAGAACTGGGCAGCCCTCACAGCTCCCCAGGAATAGGGGCCATGCAGCTTGCATATTGGATGCACTAGGTCAGGTTAGTCCTGTGCGAGGTGTTGGAGACCTGAATGGTGTTCGGGGGTGAGCACTGGAACACATTAAGAGGGGGGCTGCTGGTAACTATGGGCCACCTCTGTGGGTCCAGTGTCAGGTTGTGGCCACCAAAGCACGGCCCCGTGTGGCTGCTCTGGCTGCATCAGCCCCCCCCCCATTGTCATCATCAGAGTCCCTAAGAACAAAGGAATCCCACCCAGTGACTGCACATTCCCACTCCAGAGCTCACTGAGGTCTGGCAAGGACAAGATGTTCTGATGGGCCCCTGAGGACGCCAGGAGGTCAGCAGCTTTAATTGACTACAGAAGTGTCCTAGAGTGACCTGGGACAAAAATCGAGACCCCCCTGGGCAGAGGGCAGCCCAGGATAGAGAGCCCATGCAAGACTCTTGTCAGGGCATGTTATAGCTCAGTTTTATAGGCTCTTAAATCTCTACATTTTCTAAAATGAGGGAGCGGGCAGCAAGATGAAGCACCGTCGGGCTCCTTAAATCATCGGAGCAGCCGTCCTGGGGGTAGATTTGTTTTAGGTCCTGGCATGATCTCTGTGTCAAAGACCACAGGAAATAAATGGTGCTTAGGTTCTACCTGTGTGACCTTGAGCAGGTAACCTGACATCTCTGTGCCTTTATTTCCTTTTCTGGGCTTGGTTGTAATCCCCACAAAGAGAACATTCAGCGTGTTAGCAGACCCATTGCAAGTTCAAGTGAACACTCACATCTGGCTCCTAAGGACTCCTGGTTCCAGGAAACATCCTCTCCCTCTCTCCCTCTCTCTCTTACCCTTCTTTCTTCTTTCCCTCCCTCCCTGATGAAACTTACCTTGTACTAGCCAGACGCCCCAAGCAAACTCAGATGCTTCACCCTCAGGGGTGCCATGGGCTCAGGCTATGGCACAGCCTGGGTGGCATCGTTCCCTAAATTTGCTGTGTGACTCTGTACAAGTCACCTAACCTCCCTGAGCCTCTGAGAACTGTGCCCAGATCTGAAAATCCTCCGCGATGAGCACTGTGCCCAAGCACTGGGAATCAGAGAGATGAACGAAACCCCATTCTTGATTCCCAGATGCTACTGGTTATGGGGAGAGGGGGACAGCTAGAGAGCTGTGGCAAAGGTTAGGGACACAAGTGAGGTGACAGGGAAGCTTGTGTCAGACAGGTCCCACAAGGAAGCTTCAACAGCTAAACTCGGCGGAAGTGGGAGGAGACTGCGAGCGGAAGTGAGTGAGGAGGGCTCAGCATAGCTTTGGTGAGCCACTTGGTAGGGTAGATGGGCTGGAGACATGTCACTGACTGCTCTTCCAGAGGTCCTGAGTTCAGTTCCCAGAAACTGCATGGTGGCTCACAACCATCTGTAATGGGATCTGATGCCCTCTTCTGGTGTGTCCGAAGACAAGTAGGGGCAGGGACGGCGTCTTCTGGTAAGGCATGCGCCCACATGTTCCCAGGAGGGAGAAAGCAAAGTTCACAGTCAGTCTTTCCCTGTCGGGTCCCAGAATCAGGTTCTCCTTCTGCCGCGTGACAGGCAGCCTCATCTCATCTCACGGGCTGAGAGGACTTCGGATAAACCTTGGGTCTCTCAGAGAGGTGGAAACAGAGCTGGGATCACTTGGCACGGCTCCCTACCTGTCTGGGAGCCGAAGAAGTGAGACCTACTCAACTGGCCTGGGACCTCAGACCTCCAGCTGCCTCGCTGCCTGTACCCTCCTCCTGGAAGCCCCTGGAGTCTGCCTGTTTGTCCTGTCCCTAGAGTGTCTCCCTGAACGTTAGACCCTAATGGAGGACATTAATACGCAGTGCTTGGAACTCTTCAAGACAACCAATAATATTAATAGTCGCGCTGCTTAAGATCAAATATTTATAACTGTATTGCCTTGCCTGGGCCTCTGGGTTAGGGCCACTCGTTCCAATGCTTTTGAAACAATCGGCCCCTGTACCTGCCTTGTGGAGAGGGGAACGTCAGCACAGGATCTCCTGCCTGCGGCTGAGTGGGCCAGGGTTCTTCTCTTCCACTGGAGAAAAGGTCCTGACCTGTGGTGACGTCCCTGCAAGGCACCGGGGAATTCTTATCTGGCTCTGCCCGCCTTTCGGGAAGGCGCAGCTCTTTCCTTTTCTCCTCTTCTGTCTCTTTCTTTCTAAGCCCAACTAAGCTTTTAACTTTCCTAAGGCTTTGGGCTCCCTCTCTTCTCTTTTAAATCGGCCTCCCCACCCCGTGGCTGCTGACCCTCACGCCATTATCTCCTGCTTTGTCTTCTTGTCTGGGCAGCTGAGATGGAGGGCTTGCCTGCCCAGCGGCTTTCCTTTCAAACTCCAGTGAGCTTGCCCTCAGGCTTATGTTTGAGTCTGTTCTTAAATTCCTTTATTAATGAAACTAGGAGCCATGAGAGGGGACCCTGACTTTCCCAGCAATGTATGCCGGTCCTGCTGGGAGGCCCATGATTTCTGGTGACACTTCCGCCTTTTGATTCTTTAATCAGCAGAGAAAAAGAGCCCGTGCCTGCACCCTTAGGCAGCACCACTCTCTGGCAATGCACTCCATTTTACAAAGAGACATTTCTCCCTGGCTCATTTTATGGCGGTCCCAGCCCTAAGGCGCATCCTTCGCTTTTTAATCGCCATCTTCAGTCCTCGACAAGTGATACCATTGTATCAGCAGGCACATGGTTCTATGGCATCATCTTTGTATAATGGCTCTCAACTTCTCCATCTTCTTGCCCCCAAACACCACCCAATGGGTCTTTAGCAAACCTCTCTGACCTGGCTCTGGTTCCGAGGCTGCGGTTGTGGGAAAGTGCACTGTACCCCAGCTGTGGCTAGCCCTTTTTGTGTTGAGAGGCAGAGGGAGGCATGCTGGTAGCAGGCCAGCGTCCCAGCTTCTTGACCTCCACAGGACAAAACAGCTGCAGAGGGCAGTGTCTGGGGCTTCAGGGTGACCTGCTAGGTTTCATGTGACGCCACAGTAGGATGCAACTCAAGTGGGAAAAGCGATGGTCTTCTCTCCTGAAGTCTTCCAGAGCAGCTGATCACAGGAGCTGCCTGTTCACACACAGCATCGACGTGGACAAGCTGGCCTCGACTTGTGAGGCTGTAACTGGCTCACCATATAATGAAGTTTGGTTTGCCTCTGGAGCTAAAGGAGGTCTTCAAGGACATCTCAAATCAAGTCTCCTAGATACAATGCATAGACAATTACTTTGGTGTGCAGATGTGTGTAATGTGTCTGTGCATGTGTTCTTGCAGGTAGATATGTATGTACATGTGTATGCGTGTCTTAGGGGGTTTGCTGCTGCCAACAGACACCATGACTAAGACAACTCTTATAAGGATGTTTAATTGAGACTGGCTTACAGGTCAGAGGTTCAGTCCATTATCATCTAGGCAGGAGCATGGCAGCATCCAGGCAGATGCGGGGCTGGAGGAGAGTTCCACCTTTTGTTCCAAAGGCAGCTAACAGAAGACTGACTTCCAGGCAGCTAGGATGAGAGTCTCAAAGCCCATGCCTATAGTCACACACCTACTTGAACAAGAGCGCATCTCCTAATAGATGGGCCAAGCAGATGCAAACCATCACACGAGAGGATGATGTCAGGCATCATTGGACTTTTCCTGTGGGCGCTAGGCATCCAAATTCAGATTCCCCCCTGTTTGCACAGTAGGTACTTTATCAACTGAACCATCTTTCCAGCCTCCCAGATACCTGCATTCATCAGATACACATGCAGTTACACCCTACAAGGATGGGGATAGATCCATGACCAGTGGTTTCTTTCAAACATTCTGCCTGCTTCTGTGTGCAGTGATCTCACCTTTCATTATAGATCAGTGGTTCTCAAACCTGTCCGTGTGGCTGAGCACCTGGAAGTTATGGGGCTTTTTGCGGAACACCATGAAATACTGATATATTTAATTCCATTATATGAGCCAGGAACAATTTTACTAGCAAAAAATATGACTATGTTAATGTGTGCAATATAATATCACAACCACAAACACACATGTCATAGGAAAGAGTAGCTGCTGGCAGAGCCTGGCTGTGAGTGAAGCCTCTTAGCGTTCTCTTCCAGCTTGGTGGTCTGCGCTGTTCCAGCCCCAGGCTGCTCGTATGCATTGGCGTGTAGGGAAAAGCATGGGTCAGGGGTGAGATGACAGAGACTCAAAGCCCAGACCTTGGAGATTCAGAAAGCCCCTCCCAGCTTCAGGCACTGCTCTCTGTTGTAAAAGTGTCTCTTGATCTCGGGAAGCTCCCCCGAGTCATCAGGGCTGCCCTAAAAACTTGGGTCTTCTGGGACATAGGTCCAAAGTACCAAACTCCGGTGTGAGCTGGCCACTGACGCACTGCTGTGTGTTCCCACGCATCCTTCGTCTTCTCGCCCCTCTGTGTGTCCCACAGCACCTCACTCTGGATCCACTGCCACCAGAGACCCCTCCTATGCAGGAGCTGCCATATTCCTGGGATCAGCTCTTGGCCCTAGGTTCTGAGCATTGGTGCTATATGTACCCTCTGCATTTGGTTTCTGGGGTGCTGTACTAAGCCACCACAAACCCAGGAATTCAAAACACAGAAAGGTGTGCGTGCATAGTTCTGGTGGCCAGAGGTCCAAAACACCACAGTGGAGTGAGACGAACCTTCTTCCCTTTGGCTTCCTGCGGCTCTGTGCATTTCCCTGGCTTCAGGTGGAAAAAACAAAAAACAAGCGCTTCTTCCTGTGATCTTTCTTTTTGGAGCCCACCCAGACAATCACACCCTCTTTTCAAATAAGATCACATTCATGGGTTCCTGGGGTAACAGTTTGGACAGAGCTTTTGGGGTTCTACCATTCAACCCATGATCCCAACAACACAAGACCAAGTGATGACAACGTCTGCGGGGAGCTAGCTTGGCCCCAGCCCTCTTCTTTCTCACCCTGCTTCCCCACCACTGTCTCAGCTCAACATTGCTGCAGGGTCCAGATCATGACAATGCTGCAGGGTTCAGATCATGTCCCCAACAGCCAGCAGTCCTGAGTCACCTTCAGCTTTAGCCCCATCTCCCCCAAGTCCAAAACACTCTTCTTCCCAGAAGGGTAGTTTTCCAGACACACCTTAATTTACTCCAAGATGATATTTCTGTTATTAAAAATATCTTGGAAACACATCTACTAGAGATGAACTTTGAGGTACAAAGTTGACAGTATGCAGCTAAAAAATCAAATCATTTATTTCCTACAACGAGAGTGAGAAGGTAAGAAAAACACAGGTTTAACTGCAGTTGAGAATGTCTGGAGCCAATGGATCCAGAGATAAAGCAGGTGATTCTTGAGAATTGGGTCGTGGCATAGGGGCATGAACCCCTCCCCATCTACACAGCTGGCTGACAGCTCCCTGGAGGGATTGTGCTAGGTCAGGGAGTGAGGGTTCCCATACCCCAAGTCATTGATTCTGAAATGCTTATCACCTGCCAGGGAGCAATCACTTCACAAGTGGCTTGTCACCATGCCGTTAAACTTGCTCCTATATGTTCATTTGGCTTTCCCATCTCACCGGCTCCGTCTGCACCCAATTGTGAAGCTGCCTTGGTTGCTCCCTCCACCCACAGCAGCTTTGCCCTCTCTTTACAAGGTGAGAACCTCCAACGTGGTGTAGACACCCATCCTGGACCTCAGTACCACCCTGGGCAGAGCAGAAGGAGCCCTGAAATCTGACCTCGGCCTCAGGATGAAGCACAGAACTGTGGGAGACCTCAAGACATTTCACAGAGAGCGAGGAGGCAGGAATTTCTAACCTCATCGCGCTGAGCAACTCAGCCTCACTTCCTGGCCCAAGTCATCAGGAAATTATCAACTTCCTTTTAATGTCTGTGCCTCAGCAGACAGTAAACTCCCAAGGACAGAGATAATAATAGCACTAACAGCCACCGTTTTGTTCAGCGCCTACACAGGCGTGCACTATTCTAAGTCTCCAATGTCTTTAACTTCATGGAGGCCTCATTATAGCTCAGAAGCTGTGCTGCCCCCAGCTTCACTGGGGAGGGAAGGACACTGAAAGTTTTGTAACTGGCTTCCAATGAAGATAAAACTCAGGTTCAGCCAATGAGAGCCAAAGCCAATCAAAGTGGAGGACACAGGCAGGTGCAGGGCTTGGTAAAATGTGCCCAAGAAACCAGTAGATAAATGGGCGCCTTTTCCTACTGCTGGGCTCCACCTGTGTGAACACCTGACACTCCATCCACTCTTCCAAGTATAGCATTTCCATAGCCTGGTACTTCTTCCCAGACTGACTATGTGCCCTAGCTTTCCTTGTAACATCCTGGAATCCTAGAGTCCACGAAGAACTGGAGATTCCACACAAGGAAGTGCATGAGTTCTGAACAGGGAAAGGTCTGGGGTCTGAGCGGAGAGATGTCATCACAGGTACAAGAAAGATGTCTTCGTTTTGTTTCCTGATGCTATGATAAATATCCTGGTGAAACCAGTCTAAGGGAGAGGGGTTTGTTGTGGTTCACAGTTCCAAGTAGCAGAAATTCATAGCATCAGGCTTGAGGGACCTGGCCACATCCCTTCTGTGATCAGGAATGGAGAAGAACAGCAAATACACACTTGCTGATGCTCACCCGGATCTCTCCGTTTTACACAGTCCAGCAGCCCTGCCAGGGGAATGGTCTGCCCACAGTTAAGATGGGTCTTCACACACCAATTCATGAAATCAATACAATCCCCCACGAGGATGCTCAGAGGCCCGTCTCTCAGGCGATTCTAAATTCTGTCCAGCTGCCTGTCACAGCAGTGACTCCGTGTCCCCCATCAGCACACTTGCAGTTTGAATGTGAAATGTCTCCCATAGTCTCACGTGTTTGAACACTTGGCCTCCTATAAGCAGCGCTATTCTGGAAGATGGCGGAAACACTACAAGTGAAGTCTGGATGGAGGGAGTATTAGGGGCTGGGGCGAGCCTTACATTATCACCTCCCGCCAGCTCTGACTCCTGACCCATGGTGCGATCAGCTTCCTCATGCTCTGCCTGCCTTGATTTCCCCACTGCGCTGTGCCTGTATCCTTAAAATTGTAAGCTAAAATAAGTTCTGTCTCCCTTAAGTTGCTTCTTGACAAGTTTTTGGTCATAGTAACAAGAAAAGTCATGAATACATCCTCTTCTTACACCTTGCCCTTGGGTCTGGATGCAGAGGAAAAGGTAGATATAGCCTTCCGAGAATACAAGGAGGAAGGGCCTATTTCTTCCTCTACAGCAGTGGTTCCCAACCTGTGGGTCTCAATCTCTTTAGGATCAATTTCACAGGGGTCACTTAAGACCACCAGAAAACATAGATATCTTCATTATAATTCGTAACGGTGGCAAAGTTACAGTTATGAAGTAGCAACAGAAATGATTTTGTGGCTGGGGAATCACCACAACACGAGGAACTGTATTAAAGGGTCATGGCATTAGGAAGGTTCAGAACCACTGCTGTACAGTCTTGGCCTGAGAATGGGGTCACCTCTTCCATCTTCAACCCTCCCAGATCTAAAACACAGCATGATGTACAACAGGTATGTCCAGAGCCATCCACCCTGAGTTTGGGCCTCACCGCCAGTGCTTGCTACTTCATAACGCTATAAATTCTTCTCCGTACCCCAGTCTTCCTATCAACTGAGACACTGGGTTGTAGCTGCAGGGAAGACTAAAGTGAGCCAAAGTGAGTTCGATAATTGTCCTTACCACTAGTCATAACACAGCACCAAGGCCTCTGTGCCCCCTACCCTATGGCCCCAAGCGAGGGGACAGCTGCCTACAGTCCTGAGAGAGAAGGCCACTTCTTCCCACTTCCCACATCCTTCTCTGGAGCACCTGGCAGAAAGGATCCTAAGAAGTAGGCACCCTCCACGTGCCCTGCCAGGCCCTCGGAGAAAGGACATTTCTGAAACAGAAATCGAGACTGAGGCCTGGGCTCTGTAGGTCAGATCTGAGCTGAGATGTCAGCTCCACCCCAGAAATAACACGAGGACTCTCCTCATGGCAATGCTGGGACATTTAAACGCATGTGACTTAGGAGAGACTAGAAACTGGCTACTTGGTAAAATGTATAGAGCTATCTACAGACTCTTGGTGACCCAATCTGAAGGCTAAGCTCAGGGACCGTGCCTCCCAGAAGAGCTGGTGGCTCAGAAAGCCTGGTGACAGGCCTGAGGCCAGGCCAGAACCATGGGACATAAAAGAGCACTGCCAAGCTATTTTCCAACCTAGAAACAAATGTCACCACACCCGTGTGGGCATTTCATCTTACCACAGCCCTGGCAAGCTTAAGTGGTCTCCTCACACTGGCTCTGCTGGGTAAACAGCCCTGGCCTCACTACGTGTCACTTCAGAGAAGACACTATGGCCATGAGGTCCAGGCTTGGAGGCTGGGTCCTGTCAACAGTTACTTTCCCCTCTTCAACCTGCACATGGATGCTCGGATGCTTGGAGTCTGGCTCCTGGGCAGAGTGAGGTCCGCACAGAAGAAAGCAGTGTCCTGTGAACCACGCTGGCAAGCCGACCAGCCAGAGGCAAAGGGCCCGATTCTGTTGTTTTCCAGTGTGTCCCTCTGATTAGAATTCAGGCCGCATCCATCTCCTGCTGGAACCCACTCCTGCATGTGTTCCGAAAGCCACATGGCACTCACGTGTCTGAACACTTGCTTGCTGACCCAAGGGATCCCTCTAGCTCAAAGGCTGAGAGGTCTGAGTAATCCCCCAATTTGGAAAGATACCCGTTTGAAGCTAGGTCCTAGCTGTAGCAAACACGTTTTCTGTCCAAGAGAGCAAAGAGAAGCGTCTGCAGTACTCACAGCAGAGCGGATGGATGGTGCGCTGAACAAAGAAAGGGGTGTGTCCTCCAGCTTTGGCAGTTCACCCACCCACCACAGAGCTGCCTGCAGGCCCAAGGGGTTCCCAGAACTATTCCAAAGTTGCTTACAAACATTCCCTAGGGGCAAGAGGGCAACAGGGGAGGGACCATTGCAAAATTCAGGAAAATCTGGACTGAAGGAAGTTGAGCCAGTATCCTTCCTCTCAGAACGTTTAAAAATGATAGTATTGATGAGCTAACTCCAAAAGAAGGTTCTGAAAGCAACGCCTCCCAGGGATGATCAAGTTCTCCTACCACAGAAGTATGAGGTGACCAGGATGGTAGCACCAGAAGTGTTCCAGACTCCATCCAGGTCTACCTACTGGCCTTCCCCACCCCACACATACATGACTCTAAGAAGCAGCAATAAAAACATGTTGACTTTTATTTGATGCTAAAATTCCTTTCATGGATAGTTGTCAACAGCTTAGAAGAACTTTGTCCTTAACATTCTAGAAGTACATTTTAATGTCCCCAAACGTCCCTCAGGTCTAGGGACAGTTTCTACCTTTGGCTCAATTCAATGTGGCTTAAATTCCAGCCCAACCGGCTGCTGGCTTCAGTTTTGGTTTTTATTTCATTTATTATTGATGTGGGCACAGGAATGAACTCCCATAGCACAAATGTAGAGGTCAGAATGCAGAGAGCCTGGCTTTTCTCCTTTTCCCTTTACCTGGGTTGCAGGGATCCAATGTGGCCAGTCAGACTTGTAACACAAGCACACCTGCTGAGCCGTGTTTCTGGCTCCTGAGAAATGTTCCCTGTGATCTTCATACAGGCCAGGGAGAAGCCACCAGCCACACTCAGTCCAAGACCTTGGCTCTCCTTTCTGCATGTGTGGCCCTGGACACCTCACAGACTCCGTTCCTCCTCTGGTCCTGAGTTCTGTTATCTGCTAGGCTCACATGGAGGATTTAAGGAGAAAGCGTGTTAGACACATAGTAGGGGCTTGTTAGACACACAGAAAGGGCTTGCTCAACATCAATCCCTTTTCTTGTTTTGTTTCCAAAACACTGGGCAAGTAACAGAGACAAGTTGAACCTAAAAGATTGGAGAAAAATAGAAAGCTTGACCAGCCTATCATTGCGAATACCAAGGAAGATTCCAGAACATTGGCTTCAGTGGCTGGAATTAAGCATCTCCCACAGTGCTGGCTCAGTGTACAGAGGCCTCTCCTTAAGGTGTTTGCACTGAGTCAAAACCACAGTGTCCCTCTTACTTACCCTGAGGTTTCAGCAAATGACTCACAAGCCTCATTCCTAAGTCCTTCTTCCTTCTCAGCATGAGGCTCTGACTGCAGCCCAAGGCTCTGGCTCACAGAAAGGGGTGGATGCTGGAGGAATAAGGTGAAGAAGACGTGTATCAACCACTTGGTAGATGTGGGATTTGGGCCTCAGTTTTCTTGTCTATGAAATGGGTGCCTTGATGCCTTCCTCTCGAGAATGTCAGAAAGAACAAGGGAGCTGCAGAAGGTGGCAGAACTCCACAGACCACACACCAGCCTACTGTTCAGAGAGAGCTGACGGTGTCATTTCTTGGCAGAAGCCCAGGGATGTGTCTGAGCATCTGATGGGTCATGTGGACACCCGTGGGAGGGGCTCATGTTTTCAGAGTCTGCAGCTTGACCAGTCTGTGATGGGCAGAGTCGAACACTGCTGTCTGTGTAGACTTGCTGTCGCCCCTAAAAAAGCGGGGCTTGGGAAAAGGCTCGCAGGGGCCTGCAGCTGAGCCCTGCCGCAGATCTGCAGTCTTCAGCCATGGTTTAGAACACAGGAAACCATCACTCTAACCTGGCTTGCTCAGACCAATTGTGTATTTAGAAACACGACTCAGTTTTGCTCCCAGAAGTGCCTCCGTTTGAACCGTAGTTCACACGAATGTCCCTCCTATTCCTCTCACCCAGAGGGAGACACAAACCTGAACAAGAGCTGACAGGGGGACCCAGGAGCACCCCAGCAGGTAGTTCTTGCACTGTGGGCATCATGATTCTGGCGAGGAGCGTGTGACCTTGGGTCCTGCTTCCAGCTGCCCAGACCCTGGGAGGTAATCAGAGACGGAGATGATGGAACAGACCCTGAAGCTTCTCAGGATCCTGCTACACTGCCTGCCATGTTGAGGATTGGCCGGTAGTGGTCCTCTCCTGTTGCGTAACATGCAGCAAACACAAAGAGCCACTACAAATAAAATGGAGCCAGGACTGCCCCCAAGAAGTCCAGTCAAGGGTGTATCTCACCAGCAGATCATGTGTAAAGGGCACATGCTGGCCAAGAAAACCTGGCAGGTTTAAATAGAACTCTTGCAGTTAGATGCCAGGCACCAGGCAAGCACTCAAAGCAACCCTACCAGGTCCACACTGTGGCCTCGGTCACCCTACATAATGACGTTTCTCGGTCTTGGCATCCATCCCTCAAGGGACAGGTAGAACATGACCGCCTATCTGGAGATTCGGCTCATTTCTAGCCCAGCCCTATGACCAGGGTATGGTTTCTCTCCTTTGAACTGAAGTGGCCTCTACTGAGCATGCTCCGTGTGTGTGAGCCTGACACCAGGTGCTATACATCATTCCTGTCTTCACGCAGCCTATGAGTTGTGTAACAGCCTCCACTTTGTAGCGAAGGATGCTAAGACCCAGAGACCGCCCTGGGAAAGAGCGAGTGACTGGGAGAGGCAGAGAAAGAAAAGAGAGAACCTTTCAAGGTTAAGTTACTATTTTGAAAGGAAGGTGAGGCAGGAAATTGTCCTGGAAGGAGAAGAGGAACCATTTAGACTTTCCAGTCAATACTGGCTGACCCTGTGCTCCGTGGCTAGTCCTGGTGGAGTGAGTTTCAGCCATCTTCATTTTATCGCCAGAGACAAGGAATGATTTTTCTCAACGTTGTACAGCTCAGAAATCACAGAGCTGGAATGGGAAATGGAGCTGGGATTCCCAGTGCAGGGTTCCTTCAGGCGAGCACGCCATATGGCTTTCTTCTGAGAAGCATCCATATCCGCGTGCCAGACACACAGCCAGGAGCACGTCTCCAGAGAAGCCTCCTCTGGGAGACTCCCATGGTCGTTTCCTTAGAGATGGGCTCCTCTAGCAAAGTGACAGTAGACTGTGTGAGACAGAGTCAGGCTTACTCTGAGCCCTGGAGGTCGGCGACAGTGCCCCTCCTTCCTGGTGTTCATAACAAATGCCTGCCCTGGACCACTGCTTCCTGAGCCTCCGGAGTATTCCAGAGCAGGAGCTGGTCAGCAACTCACACATCCAGTTCCGCCTGTGAGGGCCTACTGCATACAGAAATCGATCCAGTCTTAGACATAGTAGGGCCCCTATCTCTATCCTTTGAGAGCCTATTCTAATTCAGGGAACAGAGCCAATATGCCCTTCCAGAAAAATGAGGGATTGTGGGCAGGAAGCTAAAGATGTCCAGGGAACACTCCTAAAAGATAAGAAAGGGGACAGAAAGTCTGTGAACCCCAAACCATTCTCCAGTGTTTAAAGTACAGAGCATTGTTTCATATAAAGTCTTCCCGGCATGCCTACTGCCCTGCAAGAATGGCGACTGTGAAGCTGTGAGGGAGGTAAACAAATGCAGAGCTGATGTGAAAACGGCATTTGGACGGCCATGTGCAGACCGAGAACCTCCAACACATCTAAAGAGGGATGGGCAGTGACTCCATTGTCCAAAGATGCCACCACTGCAGAACAGTGCTAAGCCCCAAAACAGGAAACACAAGAACTAAATTCTGGGAGTACCATGACCCCTGCCAAGGCGTCTAGAGTTAGGCAATGGGACTTGAGACGATTTAAAAAACTGGAGTTGACAATGAAACAGCCTGAGGAGGGGAGTAAAAGGTTAATCATTGTTTGAGGAGGAAAACTGGGAAGAAAAAGAAGACACTCTAGTGTGGCCAGTCCATCACTGCGCAATTCTTTGAGGCAGACAGTGTCTTTGAGTCTCTGAGCAGGGGACTGCTTTTGTTCCCTAGTGGAAAGAGAAGCCAAGTGTGGCGCACTGAGTCTCTGGGGAAGAAGCCCTCTGGCTCAGGATAGAATCAAGCCTTCTGTCTCTCTCCCAGGGCCTTAGAAACACCAGGTTCAGGATAAAGCTCACTTCCCTAGGCTGCTGCACCTTCAGGCCCTGGGAAAGGATCTGATCAGAGGCTGATTCCAGGGTGGCCATAAGAGGGCAGGAGAGCGCTGGTAATGGGCCAGCTGAAGCATCTTGCCAAGAGCTGGGCTCTGAGAATTCCTAGGAGCCAGGGCTGGACCCAGAAGTGAGGAGAGCCATCCCACATGGCAAGACAAATCCTAAGAGAACTGACCGGTTCCTAGGACTCCCAGCTGATCCATCTCTTGGTTCACTGACTGATGGAACTAGTGATGACGGAGATGAGAGTCAGTAATGTTTCCTCAAAGCACCAGTGATACCTCCCAGGAAAATGGGGCTTCCTGGGCCCCCCTCTGCTACGGCGCCATAGCTCTCTGTCCATCTTTTTTCCATCCATCACCTTCCCAAGTCACTTGAGGAACCCTTATCCCATCTAAATAGTAGAATGGCTCCGGGTACAGGCTGCCCCACTAGGAACTTCACAACCCCAGCCTCACCTGTGACCTGAGAAATCAAAGAGACCAAGAGTGGTGTGTGCACCCACAAGTACACAGGTACACACACACAGCGAGAGACTCAAGGATAGGCCCAAACTCCTCTGTATCAATGGACCCTAGCACAGTTGAGACACATTTGCTGACCATGGTCATCAGATGCTGTGTTCATGACCTGGTATAACCTGGGGACCACTAGCTTCTCATGAGTGGCATCCACATAGCCCTCTGCCCTTTCCTCATCCTCTTCCCTTGCTCTCGACTCTTCATGGATGCGATTGTCCCCGGCTCACCCTCCCAACAGAGAGCTGGGGAGCCTTAAAAAACTCCCACGTGCTTCTTGAATACATCTTTAGAGAAGCAATGGGTTTCCCAGGGGCCGCCCCTTGGCCCTCTGGGTAAGAGTCCCTGCTCAGTTGCAGGGCAGCCCCTCAGTCTGAGAACCAGGTGGTTCTCTTCAGAGACTCAGCCCCTGCAAGACAAGAACCCCTCAACTCAAAGCAGACAGTTTGCCTCTAGAGGCATCAGCTCCATCTGTAAAACGGCCTCAGTGAGCTGTTTTAAGTCCAAGCACAAGCCCAAGAGCTTAGTCCTGGGGCTGAGACAGTAGTCTCCCCTCTAGATAGTGGGGCTGGGCAACCCCGCCCCAGTGGACCAGTCTTCCCACTCCCATAATCCCCGTCTTGAGGAATACCAGAGACCACCCAGGCCGGAAGCTTCGGCTCCTATTCTGTCTCTGCTGCTTCACAAAGACCTGCTTATTCCCTGGCAGACATGAATCCCAGCACTGTCCTGCTCTCTCTCTCTGACTGCGCATGCACACGAGGCTCTTCACCCTGTCTCCAACTCCTGCCATGAAGGCTGCAGCTGTTTGCTAGCTTCAGCCGAGAATTTAGTGAGCCCAGATCTTCTGAGGCGTGGCTGGGCAGGTCCTCCAAAATCCTATCTACCCCACGGCCTTTTTGTAGGAGGCAGCCCACCACCCTATTTGTGTGTGTGTGTGTGTGTGTGTGTGTGTGTGTGTGTGTGCGTGCGCGCGCGTGCGTGCGTGCGTGCGCGCGCGCTTCTCTAGCGAGCTCCAACTTGAACATGGCCACTCCTCACGGGGGGGGGGGGGGGGATTGAACTGATTGAGACTTCAGGGACCTGCCTCCACCCCGTGAAGATTTCTAGCTAAGCCTTGACAAAGATGGATGGTTAGCAAATTGGCTAAGCTCCTAGAGAGGGAGCCAAGAAGAGTCTGAACCAGGTCTTCACTTCAAATAGATGCTACCCTGTGGGTCCATTAGCCATGACAGACGAGTGTGCGTATCTACAGGACAGAGGGATCTGACCTCACAAAAGCCCTAAAGTGGGCTCCAACCCTTAGCATATTCTTTGATCCCTCCGAGCCAGTCTCAAAGGTCCGTCCCAGCCAGATGGATCTCAGCCTCTCTCCCTTGTTGTCACCTTGTAGATATTTATAGCCTTTTCATGTCCACTAGAGAGCGTAATGGGCTTTTTAGGCTAAACCAATTAAACTCTCTCCCGTAAGTCATGTCTCCTGCATGGCTTCGGTTGCCCTTCCCTGAACTTGTTCCATCTTCATTATCTCTGCCCCTTGTGGCAGGGAGGGCCTGGGAGATCACATGCTGGGGACAGCTGCCTTCCTTTCCAGCTGCCTGGCCCTTTTGCCCATCAGAGCCCTTCCCTTGCCCCTGCCACCAGAGTTGTATAGACATAACCTAAGCCTGGGCAATGCAATCGACTAAACTGGGAAGCAAAATATACTCAAAAAAGGGCCGGTCCCTCCAATATTATGCAAATCAGATTATGCACTGCCACATTTTTATAAAAATATGGAGACAAGAAGCTGCAACCCACAAAGATAATTACATCTCAGATGTGTAGCAGGCTCTGATGGACTGCTAGGAACATTTCCCCACAGTGTGCTTGCTCTCTGCAAGGGACCCCATGCTTCTAGGCCATGACAATGGCTTCCATCTCTTTTGAAGTCAGGAATGAAGTGGTTACTGTTTCAGACAGAAGGGCTTGCAGATGCAGGAGTGTGCAGATGGCCCACCTACACATTTGCCCACGGGTGTGTGGAAGACCGGGTCAATCTGGCAACAAGACTCCTTGGTCTCTCGCCACTGGCTCATTGCTCAGCTGGAGGAGAAACATCCGTAGATTTCACCAGTGTGCAGTGTGAAATTCTTCCTGCACTTAGTCATACTCGGTTTAATTTACATCTACTATGGACCATTGGCTTAAGACAAGAAACATGAGGAACACTGAGGCCGAATACAATATCAGATTCACGAGGAACATAAAACACAGAATAATTCTAGATTTTTCTCTAGCACTCCATAAACCAGTGCTAAAAGGAGAAAATACAATAGCAATTAGAGCCAATTTAGCTTTTTTTGTTGTTTATTAAGAATAAAGATGAGCTCTCCCCCTAATGTTTTTAAGGCAAGCCGGCAAATGGCAGTTTCAAGCATTTCTTTTAATCTCAACATTCAATAGAAGAAAATGCTTTACATTTTAAAAAAGATGAGGTAATTTTTCAGAACACAAAACTTTCAATAGCTTTAAATCGGGTTTTGGAAGCACTTTTTTTTTTTTTAATGCTGTAACTTATAATTACAATCTGCATTTTAAAATACTTTTGGTCCTCAAATAAAACATATCAAATTAGATTTGTCAACAAATCACCTCTTTTCATAATTAACTTAGAGTAAAGTAAACAACATTTATCATACACTTAATGAGGAAAATACCCAAATTCCTCTTCATACATTATGAATATAAAAAAGGATTAAAATAAACTTTATAATATACTTTTTAATAACACTCTGATATAAAATAAAATTATTGTATTAAAAACACTTTATATACAAAATTATTTTTAATTCATTAGCATTTCTTTAAAGCTTCCTGGTTTTAATCATTATAGGTCCCAGGGCATATTTGCATTTTTGGGGGGCCTTGTGCTTGGTTGAGGCTCAGTAGCCACCCTGGCATAAAAGTTGTCAATGAAAGCTTCTAGACCCTTGATAGATCTTTTTGTAACTCTGACAGTGTTCTGACTAGTTTTGTGTCAACCTGACACAGCTAGAGTCATCTGAAAGGAAGGAATCTCAATTAAGATGCCTCCATAAGATATGGCTCATTATCTTAATTAGTGATTGATGGGGGAAGGCCCAGCCCATTGTGGGTGGTGTCATCCGTGGGCTGGTGACCCTGGGTTCTATACGAAAGCAGTCTGAGCAAGCCAAGACGAGCAAGTCAGTGGGAAGCATTCCTCTACAGCCTCTGCATCAGCTCCTGCCTCCAGGTGCCTGCCCTGCTTGAGTTCCTGTCCTGGCTTCCTTCAGTGATGGACTGTGATGTGGAAGTGTAAGCCAAATAAACCCTTTCCTCCCCAACTTGTTTTTGGTTATAGTGTCTCATCACAGCATTAGAAACCCTGACTAGGATAGACAGTGATCAGCAACACTTGAAATGATAGCTATGCCATTTGCTCATCTCTGAGCTCCTGTGGTGAGCACAGTTTTCTTGCTGACCTGTAATGACCATGTTCACAGAGCAAGAAAGAAAACTATTGGTTTAAGTCACTGAGATTTGAGGACTGTTTGTCGCTGTGTCCTCACCAACACTTGCCTGACTAACACAATTCCAAAGTGGGAACAAAGGAAGTTATCAGTTTACATCTAGTAATAGGATCGTCTGCATTACCAGGAACAATGGGACAGAGTTGGACCCTGAGGAATAAGCAGCTATACCATTTGAATTCTAAAACAGCCACTTACTAAGTCACTTTACTTGTCTGAGCTGGGTTTCCTACTTTTAAAAAAGATGTGTTTTATTTGCATGTGCATGCTTGCGTGTGTGCACACACACAAGTGCATGTGCCTAAGAAATCCAGAAGAGGGCATCAGAAACCCTGGAGCGAGTTACAGGCAATTGTGAGCATCTTGACCTTGATGCTGAAAACCAAAAATCTGGTCCTCTGCAAGAGCAACAAGTGCTCTTAACGACTGAGTCATCTTTGTAGCCCTGCTTCGTCTTTAAAACCATGACACATACACACTCTCACTTTGACTCAGTAATGGAATCATAAATAGTGGTGTGTTTTATGTGCAGACACTTTAAATAGAAGCAATTATAAGATCCTGGTAAACTTGTATCATTTCAAACTTCCTGGCACATTTCCTGTGTCTCTTTCTTTTAGCAACCCCTTCTCTCCTTCCTATGTGTGTGCTACAGGTGCTTTGAAAACAGGATGGTAACCCTGGGGATGTCAGTCAGTCCCTTCCCAACCACGGGGGGCTGGTCAAAGGCCTGGAGTGACCCAAGCAGTGCTGCCAGGCAGTGTGAGCTGAGAACATAGAGCAGGAGGCTCAGTCCATGGGTAGCAGTCAGTGATGCAGGAAGCCCGGGCCAAGCAGTGCTCACACGCCACCATGCACAGGTCGTTAGGGAGAGGGTGGCATTTCCATAGAAAGAAAAGAGCCTGAATATGGGGCATCGGGGGAAGAGGAGGAAAAGGAGGAGACGGGAAGGGAATGATGGGGAGGACGGGAGGAGGAGAGGAGGGGAGGAGAGGAGAAATGGAGAAGGGGAGGAGGGGGGAGGGGAAGAGGGAAGAAGGGGAGGATGGGAGAAGGGGAGGAGCCTTGCCCAGTCCTTGAATGCTTCTTACCTCACAGGCTGCTGGAGCCACCTTTTCATCCTCACTGATTGAGCAGATTCAAGTGAAGTTCCTTTTGTTAGCAAAACCATCTAGATGAATCCAGACATGCACAGAAATTCCTTGGACACGTGGGGCCCAGCCCTGACATGACTGAAGCATCTCAAAGACAAGCAAAGCTCCAGCACACAGAAAGACCAGCCATACCTGGCCAGCTGACGGGGGAGGCAGTTGGGAAGGTCTTCCTGCAGAGACAGCATTTGAATCAACGCCATGAGGAAGGAGAACTTACCTTCAGCTGATGTCACTGTTTATTTTACCTTGTGAAGAATGAGTGAGAACAAACATGTCCCTGGACACCAAAGCTTAAAGGGATATATGATTCTCCCTGCTTTCCCAGGACAGGAGATTAAATCCATTTTTAGAAAGCATTTCAAAAGTTGCCAGAGAGATTTTCCTGCAGCCTTGCTGTTGACACACACACACACACACACACACACACATTCACATGCATACACCATATACACACTCTCTCACACACACATTCACATACACACAATACTCTCTCTTGCACATACACACACACACACACACACACACACACACACACCACTAATAAGCTAATAAAGCAATAGGCCATGGAGAGGTACAATTATGCAAGACTGACCATAGGGTTCTTCCGGACCTCAGAGAGCTGATGGTACCTGAGAAGGAAGGTATCCTGGAATAGCAGTGAGAAAGAAAGCACAATTCCAGTGGGCAGTGTTTGGAGACAGAAGGTAGGGACATCACCTAGAAAAACATGCAAGCCTGGGTTCTTCCCTTAGGACTGTGGTGGAAAGAGAACTGTTCTCCACTTGGAGAACTGTTCTCAGAGCAGAAGGGGCGGTGTGTTCAGATGCTTGGAGGTAGAAGCATGAAAGTAGAGCCATGTGGATAAAAAGGCAGTGGGCAAGGTGGAGAAACAGCCCAGGGCATGGCAGCATGGGTTCTTAAAGAATCGGAAGGGAGCTGGATTTATTTATTCTAAAGCCACAGGAAGTCCTGCAATGATCAGTGGACCTCATTCCAGCAGGGAGGTCCTCTTGCAAACCCAGGATCTGCCCTAATGGTAGCTAGCCTTTCTCTGTGTCCTGGTGCCCAAGGTCCAGCCGGGACTGCCTTCCTGCCCTTTCTATTTTCTCTGGGATGGAGCCTGTCCCGCACTCCTCATGTCTCCTGGGTTTCACTGTCCTACAGTGAACACCTAAGTCAGAGCCACTCGAGGAGCTTGTGCAAGACTTGTCCCCAGCTCCTCCCCAGAGAGTGTCACGGGCAGGCCCAGGGTTCTGACCTGTACAAGCTTTGGATAGCTTTAAAAAGTCCTTTAAGTGTCAGTGGCATCCCTCTCCAGGGCAACCACCTGCTTATTGAATCCCGTGCACCTCTGCCAGACACCCAGACAAAGGCCGCCTTCCCAGTGTGTCCCCAACTTCCCAGGCCCCTGACATTCACGGCACATGTGCTAGGCACACAGTCTCATTCCTCTTGTATTGTACATTTCACGCATTGCAGATCAACCCAATGCACTGGAACCCGCCACTGTTCTCTGTAGCGGGTTGGCCTGGTGCTGCTTATAAACTAATGTTAAAAATTCCTCAAGATGTAGTTGCCCTCGGAGAGCACACCATCACTCAAGTGGTGCCTGTGAACTGTCTCCACAATTTAATTGGCCAATAGAAGGCTAGAACTGATAGGGAAGCAGCCATGGACCAGAACCACATAGCCAAGAGAAACGGCAAGTATCAAGGGCCTTTATAGGTGAAGAGTAAGCTAGAATAGCCTAAATCTGCCCAGTCTAGGCTTATGACTTATAAATAAAATACCTGAATTTTGTGCCTTTTATACCAGCTTATTAGGACTGTACATTCTTAGGACAGCCCCGCCCCATGTCTTTGCTGGGAAGCCACCCCCACTCTGGCAGCGTAGATGCAATGCCCTCTGGAAGGTCTTCTGCCCACTCCACCTATGGCTAAGCACGTGGAGATGGTTGGAGAGACCCGAGCTAGGACCTGCCATAGCTACCTACTAGCTGGGTGGCTTCAGGCTAGCTACTGCTGCAGCTCCTTCCTTTCTGGGGAAAGGCACTAATGGTATGTTGTGCACTAAAATTCACATTGAAATCCATATGTGATGGTCTTAGGAGTGGAGCCTTCAGACGGTCAGTGTGAAGGTCTTGTGGGCTTTTAGACCTATTATAAAAGGGACCCCAGAGTGGTAGTGGTATATGTATGTATTCTCTCCCTCTCTCTCTCTCTCTCTCTCTCTCTCTCTCTCTCTCTCTCTCTCTCTCTCTCCCTCCCTCCCTCCCTCCCTCCCTCCCTCCCTCCTTCCCTCCCTCCCTCTCTCCCTCCCTCCCTCCATCTCTCTTTCCCTCCCTTTCCTTCCCCTCCCTCCCCCTCTCCCTCTCTCCCTCCCTCCATCTCTCTTTCCCTCCCTTTCCTTCCCCTCCCTCCCCCTCTCCCTCTCTCCCTCCCTCCCTCCATCTCTCTTTCCCTCCCTTTCCTTCCCCTCCCTCCCCCTCTCCCTCTCTCCCTTCCTCCTTCCTCCTCCCCCATGTGTGTCTCCCCTCACTCCTCCTCCTCCCTCTTCCTCCCCTCCCATATGTAAGAGCACAATAGAGATCTGTAGCTTGAAGAATACCTACCCCAGAACCTGACCATATAGGGCATTCTTGTCGTGAGCTTTTAGACCCCCAAACTCAGAGAAATTCCATTTCTATGTCTGTTTCCCCACCCAGGCTACAGTGTTTTGCTATGGAAGCCTGAACTAACAATAGCAGTGTAGTTCACAAACCTGTGCTCTGGAAATCATGTGAAGGGATAATGGTCAGCTCCTCATGCGAAGCTAGCTCTCAGCAAGGGTACCATGATCATGTGGTGATAAAGAACACAGTTCCTGTTATACCTGGCCAAGGGTGACTCATTTTCCAATGAAGCTCCTGCTCTCCTCTAAGCGATGCTATCCACCCTCACCCTACCGTGAGCCCCATGCCCTTCCACACCCCTTCTCCAGGTGGAACCCATAGCCGAATTTTTAGAAAGTCATTGAACACTCAATCCTTCTTCCCATTTCTGCTGCTCTGACTCCAATCTATTTTTTTTTTTTAAATCAGCTTTGCACAGCCTGAGATGTTTGGTTCAGGGGAATAGTTTCTCCAGGCGCGAGAGACGACTCACACAACCCCAGAGGCTCTGTAAAAACAATTGCCCGGGTGCTTCTGCTGTGCTGGCACCTCTGTGCCCCAGCTGAGAGAACAGCTGGGGCCACAGAGCTGGGCTGGGGCAGTGGTCCATTCCCAGATGGGAAAAGAATGTATTTTTCCTCCATCCAAGCTGCCCCAGGGTGGTCTGAGAGCTTCTGGCTTCTGTGGCAAGGCCAAGGTGGACGTAGATTCACCTGTGAGCCTTCCCCTTCCCAGGCTCCTACACTTCATGTTGGGAGGTGAGCTATCCAGATGCACAGCTATCTGAGTCACTGTGGCCTTCTGTGTCTTCTCTTCCAGCTTCCCCCCTGATTAGCTGAGAGGAGGCACTGTCTGTGTGTCCTCGAAAAGCAGCCACGGATCCTGGCCTCCCAGTGACCTCCCTGAGGGACATTTTGGCTGGCTGCTCTGTTGGGTCATCCATTGCCCAGAGTCATAGCTGCACAGCTGGTTCACCCAGTGCCCTCTGCAGTTGCCTTGCTGACCCTGGCCCCACACTCCGTCGATGTCTGCCTGCTTTTTTTTTTTTTTTTTTTTTAAAAAAAAAAACAGGAAGAGCCAGAGGGGCAGGGCAGGGCTGCAGCTATTGAATGGCACTTCTGAAGAGCAGACTGTTAGTCCAGCAAGTCTGGAATGTCTAGAGACATGAAATGGAACTACTGTTCCCAGGGGTGGACGGCGGGGTGCGGGGAGGGGTGGGGGGGGGATGGATCTGGCCCATGCCTGTGCAGCCCTGTGTATATTATGGGATCAGAGTTTTTAAACAACTTCAAATTCCAGATTCCAAAGCAAGTGAGCTTCATTTTCAGGCCTTCACTGACATCCGTGTATATGAGGTCACCAGGCTTTACCACCAACGTGGTCCACAGAGGATCGACTGGAGTTGACTCAATCACAGGACTATTTCCCGAGAACCCACCTACCCTGCCAACAGCTGTCCTTTTACCCCACACAGAAGCTTTGGAAACAAGTCTAGGTCCACATTGCTCGAGCCCAGCACAATGAACAGAAATGAGGCTCACTTTAAATAAGATGCAGAGATTCCCCTCAATCCACTCTGGCTGTAAAAGTAATACTGTCAGATATTGATATTGCTAGTGTAAGACACATGGTTGCCAGAAACCTGTCCACACTCCTCATAAATCTGTTATAGCAATGAATGGGTCCTTTCTACACAGCTTGGGTTGGGTGTCATCGGCACAACCATGTAACTGGGTATGGCACCCTGGCCTAACAGCCCTGTCACTTTCTGCCTTTCCTGAGATGAGGTTCCATTAAGAACCTTGATGTCCTCTTTCAGTTCCCTCAACTGCTGGTTCAGCCTGGAAGAGACAGTCTCTGATGACCCATTAGCTCAGGGAGAAGAACGATGGAGCTTCCTCTACCCTCGGGCCCAGAAAATAGGCCGAATGTGTGGATGGGAGCCCAGGCCAACCTCTGATTGGGAGGGAGGGTTGGAGAGCTGCAGGCTGCTCCATCAGTAGGGTGAAAGGGGGGGAGAGGATACGGAGTCAGGTCAGGTAGTATCCGTAAGGGCAGAAAAGAAGTAGGGTACACAGGCCAATACATTAGAAAACATCAACACCCTAACTCAGGGTCTCTCCAAGCTCAAAAAGGAAAACCCCAGCTAACTTCTATTCCAGAGCATAGACCTACCATGTCACCCTCCCACCTAGGCTAGGGACAGAATGGCCAAGCCCCAGGATGCTTCCTGCCACATGTCTCCAGATGGAGGAAGACAAGGAAGGACTTGGGGGTCTAAAGGTCTACCATCACCTTCCTTCTGGAGCAGAAAAGTTAACGTTGTTCGCCACCCCACCCGCCACCCCATCCCTCCCTCCATCTGGGCCCTGGCCCCGGCCCTGCCTCGGGACTCATTATCTGCCCACTGATATTCAGAATGATTTCATTAACGTCATCAAAATGCAGTCATGAAGAACTTATTAAGGAAGTCTGAACCAGCCAACACTACCCACAAATAAACAGCTTGGATGTCAGGCAAAAGATCCATCTATATGTCAAAGAAAACCCCAAATGCACACAGTCAAGGAAATACTCTTGCTCTTGGTCGATGCAGAAGGTGCTGCCAGAGACACTGCAGGAAAATTATAAATATCTATTTTAGGGAAACGTGGATTAAAAATAAACAGCTGTGGTAGAGGGCAGACCATGATGACAGGGGAAAGGGGGAAAGGCAAGAGCGGAGATGCCAGGCACACACTTCAAGGCTGAATGATCAAGTTTTATTTGTTCCCTCAACGGCTCATAATTTTAACCTTTTATTATGCAAAGCAGTCAGTTTGGTTTTACATTGCCGAAGGAGGCTTGGCATGATTAACAGATCACATTCCTCCGCTTCTTCATCTATGAAAAGGTGAACTGACTACAAAGAGATTAAGTCATCTTCAACACTCTGGCACCCTAAGTAAGCATCCCCTCCTAAGAGCTGTTGTAGATGAAGCTTAGAGGAGGTTAGGACGGGATGAGGGAGGTAACCTGGGATATCCCCATAGACGAGTCATCTCTGCCCATACCAGTGAAAGAGCTGTGAGCATCCCGAGGGTCCTGCTGGAAACTGAGCTGCCAGGTAAGCTCCTGCCTCTGGAACCAAGTGGGCTTGAAATCGGTGGGAGCTCTCCAGGGTACTGGACAACCTCCACTTGCAACTCTGACCCAGCAGACCCTCCGGCTCTTCGAATGCCAACTACATGCAATATTAACAGCCTGACGGGCTCTGCGCGTTCTACAGTACATGGGAAAAAAATAGCGTAGCAGCAATGAAAGACAATAGATTTTTCAACTCACGCCGAATTGGGTTGGATCTTGGCTCTGCTGGTTATTGTGTTGAGGGAGCTGTCTCTTTTCTTTGAACCTCAGCTCCTTTTTCTGAGATGATGATAGAACCTGCCTCTTAGGGTTGTAGAGATTTTAAAGTTGACGTGCATTAAGCACTTATCCATGTCTAGCATACATTTGGTGCCCCCAAACAAATGCCTAGCGTTAATATCCACGTTGGCCTTGCTGCTCTACCCAGGCAGCTCCTGTCATTGACTAGGACAGCGAGCGAATCTTTGTCCCCCGATCATGAGTCAGCACGTGATGGTTGCAAGTCACAGAAAATGAGTGTGAGCTCATATGATGTTTAAATTTGATTTTCCTCCTAGGGGAATAGTAAAATCAATGTCCTGATGGATCTGCAAGGATGTATCCTAAGGGGCACACTCATGTTAAACATGAGTGTGCTGTCCCATAGGCTGAGGCCAGTGTGAAATATAAGGGAGAAAGACCTTTTATTTCACCTACCTCTGGCATTCTCTCTACTGCCATATCCCCCCTCCTCTCTCCT
Organism: Micromys minutus; assembly: GCF_963924665.1. Taxonomy (NCBI): domain Eukaryota; kingdom Metazoa; phylum Chordata; class Mammalia; order Rodentia; family Muridae; genus Micromys; species Micromys minutus. The sequence continues at coordinate 18,111,302 of NC_137971.1, forward strand.
CCCTCCCCCTCTCCCCTTTCCCCCTCCCTCTCCTGGCTACCGTGAGATAAGTTGCTATAGCCTACCATGTTCTCTCCACCATGATGGGCTAAAAATACAAACCAAATTAATTTCCTCCTCCCTTAAGGTGCTCGCCCAGGTGACAAAAAACCCAGAAAGACAAATGAGCACACTAGACAAGGATGCAGCAAAAACCACGAGCATGGGGACCGAATCCTGAGAAAGACTGTAAACCAGGGTCTGTAAACCCCCAGGCTCCTCACCATCCCCATCTCACTCCCCAGTGGCCTCTGCTCTTCACAGCACTCAGGAGACCACCCCCCCCCCCCGTTCCTGAGAACTCACCACTGTACGCTTGGAATAATATACCTTGACCAACCTGTTGGAAGGGGAAAACATGATTGGAGCTGTTTGGAATTGGATCAGTCCAAATGGGCTAGACTGGGATCTAGACTGGAGTCAAGAGTGTGTGTGTACTGGACCAGCAGGGAGAGAAATTTCCAGAAAGATAGGATGGACACACATCCAGTTGGGTTGTTTGACATTTTGTATACTATTGGGGTAGATATTTGAAAGAAAGGGTGAATTGTGATTGTTATGCAGGTGAGGGCCAGCACAGGATAAGGCAAGGCCTGTGATTGGGCAGTAAAAATGGTGTGGACAGAGTTTTGGAAAGGCAGAGAGATAGGAGAGGAGGGAGAAGAAGCCAAGATGGAGGAGGAAGCAGATGGTCCACCTTCCTGTGGCTTTAAATAGCCACAGGTAGCTATGAATATCTTATAAGGGATGGATTACTATAGAATAATTTGTCTCATCTAGGTGGGCAGTTTATAGCAATATCGACTGGCTCTGAGTTTATTATATGGATGTTTTGTGGAGTGAGAATTTACTAATATAAATCTGATTGATAAATTACAAGTTTCTAGAGTTTTGATTTTTGTCAGGCTAGTGGGGATTGTGACAATAACCACAGGGGGCAGTTGCTGGGAATGTGAGCAGGGTCCACAGTGGAGAGACTGCCAGACTGCTGGGGGCAGAGAGCCAAGAGGGCTGCCACTGCCAGCAACAGAGAGTCACAGGAGGGCAGCTGCTGTGACCAGAGTAACAGGCGACAGACTGGGATGGAAATTGGGAATTTAGTGAGTTGGGTGGAGACATTTTGCAGTTTGAGATAAAAATGACCCGCAGATGCCATGTGGCTCTATGGTGCCAGCAATAGTGAGAATTGGTGTTCCTTTTTCTAATATTTACCACTACAGTGTACGCTATTTTCAAATGTTGGTTAATGCATAAATTTTCTGAAGCTATCATATGATGGATAGATGGATGGATGGATGGATGGATGGATGGATGGATGGATGGATGGATGGGTGAGATAGATAGATGATAAAATTTAGAAGTAAACACACTTAAAAATTATTGTGTATGTGTGTATAAGTATGCATGTAGGAAAGAGGCTGATTGTTGGGAACCCCCACAAGCCCACAAGCTGGGGAAGGGTGGATTGTGGGAGAGATCAGAATGAAATTCAGAACAGTGTCATCTTTGCAGACCCTGGGCCAAGACCTCTAGGGACTGACCTTGTAGCTTACTTTTTGTACATATAAACATAGAAAAACTCGTGACCTGTGACCTTTATAGTGATTATAACCAGAGCTCTCGGCTGGGGCCTAGAGAAAGATCTGTGCTAAGCATAAGGACAGATTCTATTGTTGGAGGTCAGAAAGTACCTGGGGCCTCCTGCATAGGCATGTGCTCTGTTCATGAAGCATCAGAACCTGAACACTACTCAGGATATTGGGGGATTCCGGTTCAGGCTGGTTCCTGATAGAAAAGCAAAGGATCACCAGGGCGATTGACCACCTTTCGCTCTGGTGTTCCAGGTGACACGTTGTTGACCATTTTCTTCTGTTGAAAATAGGCCCACATGATTGACAATCCTGGCTTCTCTGCTGCTTTCTTTAAGATGAGCATCCTACAGTTGATTCTCTCCACATTATCTCTTAAGACAGGATCTCTCACTAAGCCTGGAGCCCACAAGTTTGACTAGACTGGCTGGCCTCCATCTTGTCTCAGCACTGAAATTTGGGATACATACCACCACTTGGCTTTGCACACTGGCCCTGGAAATCCAGACTCAGGTAGGTCCTCACGCTTAGGTGGCTGAGATGCCTTCCTTGGCTCCTAGCTTCTTCTTTTTCAAATATGATTTTCTTTATTTTTTTTTTTATCAGACCTGACACAAAACAAAAAGTAATGATTTTCATCAAAATCAAAGGGAGATTGCAAATGCCATTGTGTAACTCTCTGTGGGGTTGATGTCACAAACATCACATTTGCACAGAAGCCCTTGAAGGGGATGAGAGGGCACAGAGCCACCATCAGGGGAGGACAGCAGGGTACCAGTCTTCATCATCCCACTCCGTGATTCAGAGGCAGCCAGACCCCACAGGAGTTGCCCTTGAGCAAGAAAAGGGAATCAAAGGACGGAGCCCAGAATCTCAATCCACAAAGCTCTTTTTGGGCCAGATGTTCAGCTTCAAAGGGTTTGAAGGCATCTCTTCATTCTCTGCGCTTCAGATCCCCATCTTCACCCCTTTTCCCCACACCAGCCAGACGACAGTCTTGAAGCCCCTCTGCTATCTGTCTAGGCGGTGTGCCTCAGTCTGGCTGAGCATGGAAATCAATCAGAGCATTAAACTTTTTAGACACCCCCTTGCCACACATGGGGGGCTGTTGGGGAAGCTCAGTGGGAATAAAGGCAGAAGCGTGGCATTAAGAACCTTCCTGGGTGACTTTTAGTCTCGTTGGACTTTAAAGGCATTGAACCAAGGTAAAAAGTCTCCTGCTGCAAACGGGACTTGTGATTCTCTAACGTTAGGGACAGAATCTAGGTATGCTTTCTAAGAACAGCCTCTGCTTTTGCAGCTCAAAGGGAAGAGATGTTTCTCTTCTCTCTTGTCAAGCTTGCCAGAGAAAATGAAACCCCTTAGGGGATAAGCAGGGTTGATCAGTAGAACAGTGTGTCTGGACTCCTATGGATAAGATGCTGCCCTGATTCCCAGGAACCTTCAGTAGAATGGCACCTCCCAGCCTGTGGTTTGAGTACAAGATCCTAGTTGAAGGCTTCCAAGTCCACATGGAGGCAGCTGGCCAGGTTGTATCCACATCAGAGATGACGCTGGTATTCAGTCATTTTCTTTTTATTCAGTCCAAGGCCCCAGCCTATGGGATGGAGTTACCCACATTTAGGGTGGATTTTTCCCCATCAATTAACCCAGGCTATAAGTTCTCTCACAGACAGGTAAGACAGAGATCAAGGGGGAGAGCTCAGAGGAAGTGTCAGCTAAGTCGGGGCTTAGCAGAGAGCTCTTTCAACTCAGCTGGCCTTTGGAGAGCCAGCAACCCAGTGGTTTCATTGTGACCCATGAGAGGAGTCAGGAGTTCTTTGGAGATGGAGAATCCTGCTTTAGCCACAGCTTGCTTCTAACGACTGTGAGCTTTTAGCAAGCTGCCTGACCTCTCTGTATCCATCAGTAAAATGGTAGCATAGGAAAAGTCCTTAGGTTCTCCCAGTCCTGACTTTCTGTTTCTTCGGAGTGTGTTGGCACTCCCCTCGTTCCCTCTGGCCCTGAGGAATTCCACTGCACCATAGGGATTGTCCCTAACTGGCTATGGAAAGAGAGATGGGCACAAAAGGGTAACCCTGGAGAAACCCTGGATCTAGGAATTTAGAGGGATGTCTCCTGACCATGGGGGTGTCTGTAAGCCCAAGGAGCCCTGAAGGCAGACAACTGTACCCCCCTCCCTGCTAGGGCTCTCCATGTCCTGATACTTCTAAGATAAAGAGAAATCCATAATTTTGCCCCTGATTGGGTTACAGGATATCAGGATCTCTTGTTTGGGGCCAGAATGGCCTCAGCACAGTGTGGTGACTAGGTAAAGTGGCAGCCACCTAGTCCTTGGATGAATGGAAAACAGATGGGAAATTACAGCTTCCTTGTTCCATCGGCTTGGCAGCCATCGGGTGTGTAGCAGCCAGTGTCTGGTCAGAAAGACTGAAACCACAGCAGTTACTTTAACAGAGAAAATTTAATCTAGTGCATTGGCTAACTAGTTATTGGACAGATGAAAAAAAGACAGATGAAAGAAACACAGATAGATACATAGATGAATACATAGAAAATAAGCATTGTGATACTGGAATGAATTGACGGAGAACAGCAGCCGCCAGCCCCAGGCAAAAACACACAGAAAGGTGTTATTAGAAGCTAGGAGCCTGGGCTGGAGATAGAGGAAGGGGCTACTTTGCTTGGCACAGCTGAAGCAGGCAAAGAAACTGAGTCTAGAACCGAATGCCAAAGCTAGACACAGAGCTTTAGCTACCAAGATAAAGAACCATCCCTGGGTGAGGTATCCAGGAACAGCAAGGCCCCGCTCCCTCTTCCATCTTCTTGTCTCCTTCTTGCCTCCCACTGGCAGAACCCACCAGGAAACAGTTAGCAAAACAACATGCCTCAGAGTCTGGGCCACACCACAGTGTAGAGAACAGAACTCTGGGCTTGGGCTGAGAGATGCTGTCAAGGGCCTCTGGCAGCTTGGTTCAGGTGAGACTCGAGTCTTGTGGTACTGATTACTCAATGGATAACCGAGTAACTCTAGGTTAAACAGTGCCGGCTGGATAGAACTTCCAGAAAGGCTGCCTCCAAGTTTTTCTCCAGGGGAAAGGTGTGCATCAGGCTTGGATGAGACCCAAGATTATCCTTTCTGGGTCAAACCCTCTTGCCCTGCTGGAAGGAGGACAGGAGAAGTTCTTTGTCTGTCATGGCGATGACAGCAAACTGTAGAACAGAAGTGTGTGTTCAAAATGGAACCCTGGCCTACCTCCTCTGCAGAGGGTGGAGTCTTTGAAGCTCCTGCCTTGCATAGTCCAGGCTTCAGAAACACTGCCAGGTGGGGGATCCCTACTAGGTGATGGCTTGGTCACTTGCTGGATCTCGGGGGAACTAAGACAGCCAGGTAGGTGGGACAAAGCCGAGGGTCCTCCTATTTGGGCCAGGAATCGTCTCCAAATCTGCAACCAGGGATGCTGGACGTGCTCCAGGCTCAACCCCTCCAAGTGTCCCCGGAGTCCTCACAGGAACCTGCCTGAGCAGGCTGAGCTCCTTCGCACAGGTTTGAGGTTTCTCTGAGTGAGGCTGCAGCTGTGTTCCTGTTTCTGTTTTCCTTGCTGCTCTGCCACACCCATGTCTACATGACACCCGGGCTTTTGAGCTCTGAGCATATTTTTGAGAAGGGAAAATCTGGGTGGGTCAGGCCGTCACCATCTAAAGGCAGGTTTCAAAGACTTTCCATTTCCCTTTGAACTTGGCCAAAAGCTTCCTCCTGGGCTGATATTTCTTCTTGGCATGATAGCCCAAAGGTGAAAAATTCAGGGCAGCCTCCGAAGCAAGTGGGTGGGGTTGTTTTGAAGCTGGATGAGTAACCCAGGGGGAAAAGTACTGACTGCTGACACTGGTAGCCCCAGAGCCACCCCAAGTGGCCCGGCTCTGCCCCACTACCTAGCCCATTTCTTCAAGCCATAGACAACACTCCAAGAATGCACCTCCTCCCAACTACAAATGGCTAGGGCCACCACTGAGCTCTCCCATCTCTTCCCTCCTGATGCAACCTTGTGTCCAGTGAGTCATTACATAGCTTCCAGCCTCAGACAGGCCCAGAATATCTGCCAACACCAGCTTCAGCTGGGAGCTAGCTACCCTGGGGTCCCCATTCCCAGCATCCTTGGATTATTCATGCATGCTTTCTCAAGTTCCTGGCTAGTTTAGCTGACTCCAGTTAATTTGCTTCCGGAGTCTTTCCTGGTAACAGGGTGGAGCGACTGCTCATTGATAGAAACAGAGGGTGCTTTTCCTTTCTCTGGAATCCCAGAGAGTGGGCAGAGCTCCAAGTAACACTCAAGTGTGATTCACACCTCTGTCCCTAGAGCCAGCCAGCTGGTCCCCAGAATATAGCAGGCAGAGGGTCCTGGTGCCTCCTGACCAGCTTCTAGGTACTCCAGAGAAAGCCTAGGAACTGGTGCTCCTTCAGACTGGGCTGTCAGGAGGGAGCATTCCTATAAAGCAAGGGAAGTCTGGGGTCAAGGTGCAACAGAAAGTAGGATCTGCAGCACCAGCCTAGTCCCTGTGATGCTCCCCTTTCTGGCACTGTTAGGTCTGGATACATGCTAGCAATGATGTGTCTTTTTCGTCATGCTTTTTAAAATCTTATTTGAAACTTAAGGCTCCCTGAGGGTGTTGTTGCTCTTGCTGACCAGGGATTGCTGGAGATTAAACCCAGGGTCTGAAGCTCATGGGACAAGAGCTCTACTACTGAGCTACATGTTAAGCCCTGCTGTTATATTGGTTGCCTTGGGATAATTGTATCTTTGGGTATGTGTGGGAGGGGGAAAGTTAGCTCACTGATAGTTCCATTGTAGCAGCCTGCAGGCCTGCTCACACAGCAGACGCACACACAGCCCACTTCAATCAGGTTACTAGCCAAACCTCCTGCTACCTTAGAAGTCACATCCAGAACCTTTACCACTACTAACGTGTCCTTTTCACTGTGGTTTTGCCTCTTCCAAAATGTTCTAAAAATGCAGTCAAGAGGTCTTCAGTGATGAGGCTAGCTCCTGTGACCGCAAGGTGCCTCTGAGGGTCACTGGCCATCACATTTGATCCTTGTGTGGCTGGGCAGGAGCCACTAGGTGGGTTCCCCACAGGTTTACTAATCTACTGAATAATTTTGGGGATGTTTTGAGAATTTTTTGTTTGTTGGTTTTGAATCCTGCTGCTTAAAAAAGCATTCATACATACATTTTTATGTAAACCTAGTTTTATTCCTTTAGGGAAACACCAGGAGTGAGTTGAACCATGTGCTACATGTATGTTTAATTTTGTAAGAAATAACTAAATTGTCTTCCCAAGCTAACTTTTGTCAGTTGGCACACCAAGAATGGACATCTCTTCTTTTTGACCTTCACCTGAAAGTCAGGTTATCTTCCCTATCGAGGTAGGGCCCGGAACTTAATGAACCGAAATAAACCCCAGGTCTAAAGATGAGTTGAAGAAGCTAGATAGCTTTTAACTCTAGCACTTGGGAGGCAGAGGTGGATGGATCTCTATGAATTCAAGGCTAGCCTCATCTACAGAGCAAGTTCCAGGATAGCCAGGGCTACACAGAGACCCTGCGGGGGATCTGGGGTTCAATGATGGACTGCTCTGAAACAGCGGGTGTGCCTAGTGCTAACATCTGTCAGGGGGAAGCTGCAGGTAGACACGGCAGGAGGAGCTTCAATGGGGTCACAGCCATTGGCCCAGTCAGGACTCTGCTGTGTGCCCGTGGGCAGGTTTCTCTGCTTCTCTGGCCCTCAAATTTCTGCTGGGAATGAATCCTGCAGGTTCAGCGAGTCCACCATTTGTGGTATTTCAATTATTGCATAGAGAGACTCTGAACATCAAAATTAAGCTCTAAATAAAGGCTTAGGATTCAGGTGTGGTCAGTCCCAGTCTATCCCAAGGACATGACATCCTCCAGAAATACTGAGGTGGAGATACACGTACTGGTTGGAAAATGCTTTGCTATGAATGAAGTTCTCAGGAGTGGGCCGAGTGTTCTCAGACCAGGGACTAGATCCAGCCCAGGAAGTAATTCTCCACATCCTTCTAACATCTATTTGCCAAAAGAGGCTAGAAAAGTGGGCAAGTCCCTAAGGTATCCCTAGTGCCTCTGACTCCTCATTGCCCTGGGTTTGGACTCATCCTCCACTGTCCAGACCACAAAGACCTCCCCGAAAACATGAGTTAGGGTTCGTATGGATCCTTACTGGGGAAAACCTCACAGCAGAGCTGCCTTCTCACTTGGCGATGCTGACAAGTTATTGAACTCTACCTGGCCTTACTTTTCTCATCCTTAGGAAGGTATTAGAGTCCCCACTGATAGGGGTTTTTCTGAGGGCCAGTGAGACAGGGCAGCCTGGCACCTGCTGTGTTTTCAGGAAATGTTGGTTTTCTTTTGGTATTGTTTACCTTTTTTTTCTCCCTTATCTTCAAAGAACATCAGATTCTAAATCTTCTCCCAGCGTTTATAGTATATGAAACAGTTTACTGTAGAATTTCATCCATTCTAGAAATTTAGCTATACAAAATGAATTCACTAGCAACAAGGACCGCTGTGTAGGGAAGGTCAGGTCTACCCACATTCTACCACCCAGCCAAAAACAACTTCAGCATTAGTTTCACTGAGGTTAGAAGATCAGGGGATCTTATGCAAGAGTCATTCTGGCTGGTCCAGGGTTCAGACCCTGCCAAGGAGCTGGAGGAGACCAGCATGGTCCTCCCCCAGCTGTATGTGTCACTCATACCTACTCTGTCCCACAAGAAATTGCTGAACATGTCTTAAATCAAGAACTTTGCTTCTGAGCATTGCTTTGCTGACATACAACCCTCTACTTCCATATCATCAGCGTACCAACAGCCACAGTCAGTATACCAACAGTCTCACCATCTGTAACAACAACCACAGTCAATGTAATAACACCCACAGTCAGTATAACAAAATCCACAGTCAGTGTAACAACAGTCATAGTCAGTATACCAACAGCCTCACCATCTAGAACAACAGCCACAGTTGGTGTAACAACAACCTCACAGACAATGTAACAACAGCCACAGTCAGTGTAACAACAGTCATAGTCAGTATACCAACAGCCTCACCATTTAGAACAACAGCCACAGTTGGTATAACAGCAACCTCACAGACAATGTAACAATAGCCACGGTCAGTATAACAACAGTCATAGTGTAACTGCAACCTCACAATCCGTAACAGCCACAGTCAGTGTAACAACAGCCAAAGTTAGTATACAACAGTCAGTGTAACTGCAACCTCAGAATCTGTAACAACAGCCACAGTCAGTGTAACAACAACCTCACATTTACCTCAAAAGATTCCTAAACCCAGCATAATAGAAATGGACCGTGCTAGAGCAGCTCCTGCATCACACAGGCACTGAATAGTAAGTGTGTTTATGGCCAGATTAGTAGCAACCCAACAACAAATTTATCATGGTTACAACCAACTGCATCATAAAAACAAACACTGGATGTTTCTATAATCACTGAGAACGCTCAAGTTATGCTTTAGATCCTATAAAATGGGCATGAACATACCAAGCATTTTATTGTATAAAAGGAGCCAGTGGCCTATAGACAATATATGGCCAGTGATAAAAAATACAACCAAGCCATAAATTTGAACTAAAACCAATACTCTAGCCTTAATGGACACGAGTTAAATATTTAGTTAATTCCGGTTTTCCCTGCTTGCTTGGAATTCCAAATGAATTAGGGGTGGATGGTATGGGTAGACCCAGTCTTTTGTAAAACTTCCCAGGGACACACGAAGGTCCTGAGAAGAGCAGCTCCATCCCGTTCACTGAATGGCTGTTAATGTCTACTGCACGGGAGAATATATTCAGGGAAAGAGCTGACGCATTGATCACTGCTGGCTCCATAGAAATGGAGGGAAGGTCCCTGCCCCATTACCAACAAGGCTGCCAGTGAACAGGCTTTCTGCCAAGCCAAGGGAGGGAAGCAATTCTGTGAAGGATTACAGAGGTGTTTCAAGGGTACTCTGGCATCCACATCAACATCATGGGATGCTGGCTACTGTGCCAAAGTCCAAGAAGCTTCCCTGTCACCACCCCTCAGTAATTCTGGTGCACACTGGAGTTGAAAATATTTGAGAGTGTGTGAGTTTATTTTCCACCCACCCCCTCCTGACCAGCCACCACCAAAGGCTACCACCTCCCGGTGACAAAACGTAATGGTCTACCTCAAACCTACTCTACAACTATACTTTAAAAAAAATGTATTCATTTCAATTCTGTTGCTTTTATAAAATATCCCGACAAAAAGAAATAATAAATGCCTTCAGATTGTCCTCTGCCCTCTGCACACACATTGTAGCGGGTACATGCCCACACATACAAAAATGCAGTAAATATATAAACAAAAAATTCTAGACAATTTCAGAGGACAGCACAGATTTCCAGGGCCCAGGCCATCAGAATAAAAATCCTGTTTTACTCCAGAGATGATTAACTTCAACATGCAACAAGATTTCCTGAGAAGCCAGGCACAGGAAGCCACATCTGTAATCCTGGCTCTTGGGATACAAAGGCTGGAAGCACCCGAGGTATCTAGACCAGCACAGTAAGACTTTCACTCAAACTAAAACAAAACTATCACCAGAAACTCGAAGAAATAAAGATGCCTGAGATTCTGCTTCAACAAGTGAAGTTAGGACCAACGCATGTGTCTGTATGATGTGCTAGCTTCCTGTTTGAAAATCATGAGAGCTGATGTCCCTAGCTTCCAGCCCCTCCTCAGTTTCCCAAATTGCCTATGCCTTCACAGGTTCCTGGCCAGGCCTGAGAGCCAACAGTATTCCCCACGATGGTTGTGGGTAGATAGGGAGGCTTGATGTCTGCCCGGGGTCACCTCTCCTCAATTACCATCCTTGAAAATGTTCATAGCTGATCTCTAGACCGTGTCTTGTGTCCTCTGATAGGTGTCTGGGGCAATCAAGCCCATCCTTCCCTCATGGGAGCAGCTTAATGCGCCATTAACCGAACCGCTTCTTCTTGCTTAGGTTTGGGTTAGTAATGGCAGGTGCTGACATTTCCTCCGGTCTCAGGAACAATTAGGATGAGCAAGGACCCCAAACAACCTGCAGAAAGGTGTACTTCAGCACAGAGCATTGGTATGCTAGGGAGACTCACAGTGGCAGTGGCTGCGTCCCAGGAGGGTGCTTGGAGATTTTCAAAACCAGAAACTCTGTGATCAATACTAGGAGGCAGCCTGGACGGTTGTAATTGATTAAGTGAGGCGCTTAAATAGAACGATCACAGTCTAATTATCACTCATCAGTGACTCAAGTTATCCTGTAAAGTGGGCGGGGGGGGGGGCTCAAGCCTATAATGGCAGCACTACAAGGGCTGAGGCAGGGGAATTGCTGCAAGTTTAAGGTCAGCTTGAGATACATAGTGAGTTCCAGGCCAGCCTGACCTACAGAATGAAACTTGGTTTCAAAAAAAAAAAAAAAAAAAAAAAAAAAAAAAAAAAAGACCAACCAACCAACCAACAACTCAACAACAACAAAATCAAAGAAAAACCAAATGCTCTTTCTAGCCCTTCCTAGCCTCAAAGCAGGAAGCTATGATTGGGGAGGGGACCTGGAGAAGGAACAACAGACCAGGGCTACCCTCTGCTGGGCAGTATTTTTGGCCAGTGTCCTTTTCTCTTTTCTTGGTACCTGCACCTTAATTTCTTCCAGGGACTACCCTCTCATCTCATGGTGTCTCAGGGTGTCTCAGGCAGGCTTCACCTCTGCACCTCCCAACCCCAGCCCTGAGCACAGGTATCCTCTGACCCAGCAGGATTCGACGTGGGACCTAAGGCCACTTTGCTGGTAGATACCTGAATCAAACCCTGTAGTTTCAGCTGAAGGGCACATTGTCTGTACTTAGCCTGACTCACGGTGTTCACCCTTTCCTACGATCTTCCAATAAACGCCTTGCTGTTAAAATTAGGTAGTTAGTGTTCATTGTTTCCAAATAGCACAGGCCTCAGATCAATGTCACCCCAAAGGCTCCCACTAGGAAGATCTGAGGAACAATCGCTAAGGAGCCTCGACTTGTGTCTTCTGGCAAAGCTAAGCCCTCTGACCTCCAGCCCTTTCTCCTCTTTGGGGGCTGAGCATAGACACTGTGCAGGTCACAGCAAAGTTTGAGTGGCTATAAAATCTTAGGTGTGGATGAGTTCTAGATGCATTGCAAGCGAGACTCAGGAGGTGAGAGACCTCCTTTACAAGGCTGCAATCTCCCTCAGCAGCAGTGGCAACGGCAGAGCGAGGAACAGCAGTAGGGTACCTGGTGATCTCTCAGCTGCCAAGAGAATCAATCCCTACAAAATAGGTGGGCAGTTTAAAACAACAAAGTTTAGTCTTGCTCCCTTCTTTCTTATGCCGGACAGGACTAGGGAAAAGCTTCAATTAGCACCAACAAGATAATCCCTCATAGGAATCTCCAGAGACTAATCTAGTCTAAACACTCCCTTGGAGAAGCTGCAAAGTTGTTCTCCTAGGTGACTCCAGAATCCAACAAGATGACAATTCCCCCAAGCCATCGAATCTTCCTTGCCTCTTCCAGATTGTGAAGACTGTAGTTCCTTGACTTGTGGTAGCATAACTCCACTGACTGGTTCTGTTTTCCCATGGCCTTCTCTATGTGCCCGTGTGTCTCAGCATCTCCTCTCCCATATTCTTTTTATGAAGACAACGATCATAAATGTAGGACCCACTTGAAAAAGAGGAAGAGACTCTTCTCAAGAGCCCTAATAAATTCTTCAGAAGCCATTTCCCCAAATAAGGTCATTGTATTCTTTTCTGTTTCTATGATAAAATCCCATGGCAAAAGCAACTTATAGAAGAAAGGGTTTGTTTTGGCTTATGGTTATAGAGTGCTTAGTGTCTACCGTGGTGTAGAAGGTATGGATAGTTGCAGGAACAGGGAGCTGGAAGATCACATCCCCAGTCACACAAAAAAAGGGTGTGATTCCTACACACACACACACACACACACACACACACACACACACACACACTCAGGTGAGAACCAGGTACAGGTTCAGTTCTCAATCCTCTCTCCCAGAAAGGCTCCTAGGCCTAAGGGTTCCAAGCCTCTTAAAATAGCATCACCGACTAGAAACCAACTGTTCAAATACATGAGACCATAGGGGCCATCTTTCATTCAAACCACAGTATACCCCTTGGCAGATTCTAGATGGGGCTTGGGCCCTCCTAGAATCCATGTACCCACTCAAGGAGAACTAGATAACCCAAATAAACCCTAAATGAACAAACCCTAGAAATCCAGTGAAAACTCTTCCAACCAAGAAAACCTCTAACTGGGGGAGGGGGTCAAACTTCCCTGGAAAATTCTAATGAATATTTAAGGAGGCAAGGGTACCAAACCCTTCACACAGTCTTCAGAACAGAGAGGTGGAGACATAAACTTCAGCTTTTCTCCCATCTCTGTAAGGAATCTCACAAACATCTTGCGGGGGCAGGGGATTGGGGGGGGGGACCACGCACCACCACCAGACTGCAGTCCTGGAGGCAGGGCAAAGGAAAGGTGGGAAAAAAAAAAGGAGTTGAAATTTCCCAGCATATAAACCTACAAAGACCAGAAAATGAATAAAAGCAAACCAATCTGTATCAAGACATACCGAAGCCAAACTTATAAAAACAGAAGCGGTTGTGAAGCAGCTCGCAGGATCCTTCTGTACGGTGACAACTAGAATGACAGGTTCCGGACATGCAGGTCAGAAGAAACTGCTCACCTCAAGGATGAAACTCTCGACCCAGAACTCTATATCCAGGAAGTCTTTTATTCTTATTTATCGATGTGCACGTGTCTATGTGAATACTAGCCACATGAGTACAAATGCCCTTGGAGGCCAGAAAAGGACACTGGACTCCACAGAGTTAATGGTTGTCATGGTCACCCGACAGGGTGCTGGGAACCCAACTCTGCAAGAGCAGCAAATGCCCCTATCGGCTGGCACATCTCTGCAGCTCCCTACCAAGAAAGTCTTTTAAGGCAAAGTGGACAACTATCTGGTGAAAGGGGGAAGTGAATTTGTGGCTGGAAGATCTTCCTTAAAAGAACAGCAAACAGGATGTCTTCATCAGAAAGGAAAAGATGAAATGGAGTGTTAAATGCTGGGGAGGAACAAAGCAAAGAGGAGAATGACAAGATGGCCAGCCTTCATTGCTTTCTGTTCTTGAGTTTTCTAAATCATGTTTGAGGATAAGACACAAATAATATTATACATAACCCAACTTCAACTATGTTATAAGGCTGGAGAGATGACTCAGTGGTTAAGAGTACTGTCTATTCTTCCAAAGGTCCTGAGTTCAATTCCCAGCAACTACATGGTGGTTCACAACCATCTTTAATGTGATCTGATGCCCTCTTCTGGCATGCAGATGTATTCATATATATAAAATAAATATGTATCATATAATAAATTTATCCATAAATAAGTAAATGTACATAAAATACAAAATACATAAAAGAAATAAATATTTTTAACACCTAGACTGTGTTATATATGAGGAGGGGCAAAAGGTGTAAAAGATTTCTGGTGATATTACCAGTTGACTGTGATCAGTAGGAATATATAATACTTAAAGGAATCCTTTTTACAGGCTATAAAAAATAAAAATCATAATGGAGTTCTAAGCATTGTTAACATAACTCACAAAGAGGCAAAAAAAGACAGACAAGAACACATCTCTGTCTCATTAATATGCATGCATGTGCACACACACACACACACACACACACACACACATAAACACATACAAGCACAGAGAGAGAGAGAGAGAGAGAGAGAGAGAGAGAGAGAGAGCAAAAGTACAAAATGAAATGACATACTTGAGTACTGATATACCAGTAATTTCACCAAATATAAATGTAAATACCAATTAAGGTGGCAAGTATATTTATAACATGACTCAACTATAACTGACTACAAAAAACCCACTTCAAATACAGCAGTATAGTCAGTTTAGCAAGCAGGGATCTGACACTGGTCATAAGAAAATCAGGCTAGTGTGGCAGTACACAACTGTAATCCTAGGACTCTAGGCAGGGGACACATGTGTTCAAAGATCTTGGCTACATAGTGAGATACAGTTTTAAGTAAATAGAAAAAGAAAGAAAGGAGAGGAGAAAAGGGGGGAAGAAAATGAGTTTATTTATATTCATATGGAATAGTTTATTTTGGAGCAAAGATAAAAAGCAGACAGAGAGGGGCCTTAACAAGGTCAGTCCACCCAAAGGCATAGCCATCCTAAACCTGTGTGCATATAAATAGAAATGCAAAACACTTGATGGCAAACTCCATGAACCTAAAAGAAGATGGGAAAGTCCAAGTACAGGTAGAGACATCAGCATCATTTTAAACAAGCAATAGAATGACCAGACCAGATGTTAGGGGATACAGAAGAACTCAAGCCACTACCAGGCTTCAACACAGTAGCAAACTCCACCTGCCAATGACAGAATATACATTCTTTTTGGGTGTTCCTAGAACATATGTCATTTACCACACCCTGACCTAAAACAAGCCTCAACAAATTTATAGATCAGAGGGTATGTTATCTGGCCATAACAGAACCAAATGGAGATTAAGTTTTTAAAAAGTGGATCAGCCAAACACAGAAACAAAGGAACACATTTCTAAATAATCCACAGTGCATGTATACACACACACACACACACACACACACACACACACACACACACATACACTGAACTAAATGACAATGAAAATACAATTCGTCAAAACTTGTGGGATGGGGAGGAAGGACAGTTCAGTGGTTAGCTTTCTACAGAGGTCTGGGTTTGGTTCCCAGCCAGCTCAAACCATCTGTAACTCCAGTTCCAGAGAATCCAACTCCAAGAATCATGGGCACTGCAAACACCCGATGCACAGACATACTCACAGGCAAAATACCCGTGCTTATAAATAAAAATAAGTATCTAAGAGAGAAAGAAACGTGCGACTCACAGACAATGGCTGGCACAGAAAATCTAATATTACGAGGAGGTGAGCAATTTCACAGGACACAAGGTTGATGTGTAAAAAGTTGATTGTGCTTTATATACAAGCAGTGACTAATCAGAATTTTAAAAGAACATTTACATCCTACTTATAATGGCACCAAATTATGTCAGTATTTAAATATAAGTCTAATGAAATTTTGTGCATGTTGGTTATTTATGCTGAAAACTACTAACCACTGATTAAAGAAATCAGGGAAGGCCAAAACAAATGGAGAACTCTGCATCAGAAGGCCCGAAATTTTCGAAACATTGTCTCTCCTAAAATGGGTCTCTAAATTCAGTGCAATATCAGTTAAATTCTCATCAGCCCCTTTCGGCGGAAACTCTAAAACAGGGATGGAAACATGGAAGAGCCACAACAAGCCAGGCAGTTTGGAAAGGCAGCCACTTTGAAGGGTTCCCGCTGTGTGATGTAAAGTGTGCCACAAGCTGTGGTCATCAACAGTGTGTCTGAAAACCAGGGGTCGGTGCCCATGTCTCGTAGCAGTCCTTTGGGGAGGCAGCTTCCTCACTTCTGAGGAAAGGAAGCACCTCCCTGTGCCTGGAGAGGGGGCCCTAGGACACATCTGGAGAGGAGCAGCACCAGCAAGGCCCTCTGGGTAGTGGCTACTAGACTAAAATATTTCCCCAGAAGCTTGGTACTGAACATTGCCTGTGGGAAGATGAAGGAGCCAAGCTGGGGTGGAAGATAATAAACTAGAGCTCACAGCTGCTTTTGAGACCTTGGCAATGACCTTCAGAAAACCCGATGTAAACAGAAGGCTCACCTGATCAGGGACAAGAGCTGGAAGTACTACCTGAGCGACAGAGGCAAGAACCTGGAAAGTGTGGCCCTTAGACTCAAAGCTCTACCAGAATATAGAGAGCCTTGAAGCTTGGGTTTGCTCCTTTTTGTCGGAGTCCCCAAATTACTACCTAGACAGTAAGTGCTCAATAAATACCCATTGAATGAACATGTAAATAAATGATCTCATAGGCTTTTGGGATTCATACTTTTTGTACAATAGGCATGCAATTCATGACTTAGTTGGCTCGCACTGAGGGCAGGAGCTGGGCCTTTGCCTCCTTGTGTTCTTGCAGTGCCTAGAAAAGTGTTCTCTTTGCAAAGATGGTGGACCTGTGCCCGGGAGTCAGTACAGGACAACACCCTGTCTTGAATGAGACGCATTCAGCCATTAGCTTTGATTTACTAATGCCTGCCAAAGGCATAAGGCGTTGCACCAAGTTCCCATCACTCCACCTCACCACAGTGACAGTAAGTCAAAGAGCCCTGGTGGGCAGGAGCTATGCTCATTAATTGGTGATGAAGAGAGGAAATTACTTCCCCTCAGAAGCACATTGCTGCTGCTATGCTGGTGGAATTCCTCTCCCCACCTTGTTTACTAGCACTCAAGTCTAAAAGGGGGTCCAGGGTGTCTGCATTTCCTCTGGATGCTGCAGTTAACATGTAGAGGTCAAGCCGTCCTAAGAAAACTGGTTCGGGGGAAGTGGCTAGGAAATGAAGCTTTTCTGCTTCCTCCTGGGCAGTTTTCTTCTGTGAAAACATCTAATAACCCTACAAGTATTTAACTCTTCTGTGGCCACTGGGGTATCTGAAATAGGATTAAGACTCACAGTCCACTGTAAGTTCTAAAGGCAAGGACCAACACCAAGGGGAAGGAGAATGTTAGGGATGAGCTCTTGGTCCTTCCTCAGGCTTCTGTGATCTCTAGTGGCTGACTGGTCTCTGGGAAATCTCAGATTTTGTAGAGTCTGAGGTTTACAGTACCATTGATTCTTATGGTGTTGGAGAAATGCCAAATTTCCTATCCCAAAGGAAGACTCCGCTACAACCTATATGTTGACCTGACCTCCTCTTCTTGGCCCAAGAAAGGTGGAAACCTACTGAGGACAGTAATGAGTAATGTTCCCATGCACAAATAATTCACAACAGGATAGACTACTTGGGGTCCTGGAAGTACTTGTAAAACCTCTTAAGATGACCTGTAGACCCACCCACCCACTAATCCATCCCATCAGGAAGAGATTCAGATGCTATCTTAGTTAGGGTTTTATTTCCAGGAAGGGATACCATGACCAAGGCAACTCTTATAAGGAAAACCATTTAATAGGGGCTGGCTTATAGTTCAGAGGTTTAGTCTATTGTCATCATGGCAGGAAACATGGCTGCAAGCACGCAGGCAGACATGGTGCTGGAGAAGGGGCTGAGAGTTTTACATTTGATCCACAGGCAGCAGGAAGAAAATGAGTCACAGTAGGACTAGCTTGAGCATCTGAGACATCAAAACCTACCTCCCGTGACACACTTCCTCCAACACCTACTTCAACAAGGCCACACTTCACAATGATGCCAATTCCTATGGGGTTGTTTTCTTTCAAACTACCAGAGATGCATTTAGAATAACTCCAGATATAAAATCATGGGATTTCCAGAGACTCAGCCCACCATACATGAAAGAGTCCTTCCAGAATTCAGAGAGCCGGAGTGGGCTAAATTCACCAGGCAAGTCTGAGATGCCAAGGAAAATAGCATCCATAAACTTCTAGATTCTGTAAGAGCAAACATTTCCTAAGTGTGTGGGTATGGAAGGGGTTCTCCAGTGTCAAAAGGAACCAGAGTTATTTAGGGGGCCTGACAGGTACCAGGTACTAGGTCCCATCCAGAGTTTGTGATTCAATAGGTTTAAGGTGGGGTCCAGCAACTGTCATTGATAGCATGTTCTCGAGTGACGCTGGTGCTCCAGGACTACTCTCAAAGAATGATTGGATCACAGTGTGGAGTGCCCTCTGCCCTGTCTGATCCTGTCCAGTGGATTGATTCTGGCTTCTGATGGGGCCTGTCTTCCATCCCTTCATCCTGAGGTTTAGCTTTGATGCCAATGGACCCATAACCCACCCTGGCTCTTTATTGGGTGTCTTGGTTCAATTCTTGTGTGATTCAGGAGTCTTCCTTGATCTCTGTTCTATCAGATCTTTCCTCAACCCCTTTTCAAGCCAAGTCATCAAAATTCTCACCAGCATACCTCCTATCAGGAAGCACAACATGAGCTGTTACATTAAAAAAAAAAAAAAAAAAAAAAAAAAAACCCTCAGAATCTGTCAGTTCTGACCTCAAACAATTGCTGCGCATGGTGGCGCATGCCTTTAATTCCGGCACTTGGGAGGCAGAAGCAGGTGGAGCTCTATGAGTTCAAGGACAGCTTGCGCTACACAGTGAGTCCAAGGACAGGCAAGACTATGCTGGTTCATGTGCCTCTGTCCTCAATCAGTGATTTCCCCCAGAGGGGCTATGATGTGATAAAATCCAAAGTGAAGGGAGCCATCTTACAGCCACTAAAGTCCCAAGGCTAGCCCACTAAGGCCTGCCAAGAGAGACTGAGAGAAGAATCACTGTTACTATTCTTGTTGCTATGAAAGACCCAGGAGAACATCATGGCATAAGAAATGTCTTTTAATTTAACTTGTCTAGTGCCATGTGAGAAAAAAGGGTCTCAATTACTGGTGGGAACAGAAGGGCAGGGCAGGCATGCGGAGGTCAGGAAGGGGCCTCAGGGGTTTCTAGGTTCTGGTATAGTCTTCGTTCAGTCTCGTGCCCCCACAGAATGTATGGCTTTAATATACCTGAACAGAGGCATACCCAGGCATTGTGCTGGGCCTATGTTGAGCTTCTGAGACAGAGAATCAAAGGGTTGCAGGTGGCTGTGAATTGGGGACAGAGAAGGGGATGTCTCTGAAGGAGCTGGAGATGTTTTGGAGAGAGGTTTAAGGAAGATCTGTGGCTAAGAGGAAGAGGAGAGAAATGGGGTAGAGTGATCTAGAGGGTGAGGAAGAGAGTGACAGAGAGGGACAGCAGGGAAGGTGATGGTGACTTCAGCCTTCCCCAGGTGAGGAGGAGTCAAGCATGAGAAGCTGGGGGAGGGGTGGTGAAGGGAGAGCATGCTTCCTGATACAGGGGCAAGACATCTGGGAAAGAAATGAGTATTAAGTTGTTGGAAACAACTAGAAATGAGTGAAGGTCTAAACATTTATGGGAAGTCAGGGCGTCCCTCCGGGAACCTGGATGTAGAGCCAGACATGTAGGTGGGGGTATCTGGATCCTGCCTTCAGCGGTTCACTGCTTAGAATAATCCTCACTGGCCCTTCCTCCCAAGCCAGCCTAGCCTAGGTATGATGTGTGGAGCTGGGCCCTAGCTCCAGTCAGGGCTTAGGAAGATCCAGGTTCCTCAAATACAAGTCCCCATCCCCTCAGAAAGCTGTGTACTCTCCCCGGCCCCCACCCCACATGCTGCGGATGTTGATTCCTACCTGGCTTTGGAACTGGAGGCTCACAGTCTCTGTCCAGGATGCTCCTGTTTCTGTTGTGCATCTTGGGTTCCGGGCACTCTCTTTGTCTCTATCTCTGTCTCTTTGTCTGTGTCCCTCCCTCCCTCTCTCCTCCCTTCAGCCTTCTCTATTCTACAGACTTAAACCCAGATCACCTGTCTTCACTGCCCTCCCTAGGGAAGTCCTCTCCCCTTCTATAACCCCAAAGCTGAAGCTGACTTTGCCCCTCTGAGGTGTGCACTGATCATAGCACAAGACAGCTGTGTGCTAAGATCTACACTGCTTAGGAAGCCATGACAGCCCAAGGTCCCCTGTAGCGGGAATGCAGAAAGGGTAGTAGAAAAGGGAGCCGTGGCTACAGGAGGAGGTTCTGTAACAACATGCTCCTCAGAACTATAAGGACTGGGAAGTTCTAAACTCCAACCTGGTAGGTTTTCCTAAAGGTTTGCATATGCACTTCAGGGTTGGAAAATAGAGCATGTTTATTTAGCAATAAGTTAGACATATTTATAACTTGTGAACACTTGGGTATATGTATGGAGTGAGGTCCCTCTGATTCTTACTTACCCCAGGTCCCTGTGGATGTTGGGGTAAGTCTGGCTAACTCCAGTCAAGAATTCTCTTTAGTTTTCCCAAAGGAAGAGGTATCGAAGCAAATGCCTTCTGTCTTGCCCATGATTTTTCTCTTTTTCTGCAGCCAGCTCTTTCCTTCTCTCTCCCCAGGAATTCTCTCCCGGGTTATCCATCCTCCCTGCTTGGCCTTGTCTTCACAGCATCAACCCAATCTACTCTGAAGAGTTCCCCAGCCTCCACAGCAAAGCCAATGTCTCTCGCCCAGGGAAAAGCCCAGCTTGGTGGACTGTGTTCCCCTATCCGTCCCACTTCCCACTATCACGGTCCACCTTCCTCAAAGCTATCTGCGTCCTTGACCCATGAGGACACAGACTGGTTCAGGTCTATGATTTTTTTTTTCCAGCACCTATTATTTTGGGAGCATTCATGCAAGAAGCTTTAACGGAGGAACTTGTAGCACAAATAGAACCTGAGTTTAGCCAGGATCAGAAGAGCAAGGACAGTGGCATCAAGGAGCTCTGAGCAGAGTTGGTAGGAAGAGCAACCATGGAGCCCTATCCAGCGGCATGAGGGGGCTATGGAAAGTAGGCAGAGGCAAGACTTGACAGCACTTCCAGAAGGTCAGTCTGTGTGAGATATCAAGTCGGGGACAGCAAAAAAGAGGAAAGTGGCTTCCAGGCTGTTGCTATAGCACACTGGCGAGGCACTGGCTGTCAGTGGAGCAGGGATGCCAAGGAGGATCAGAGATGCAAAAGGGATAGACAGATGCTGGAGGAAGTGCCTTGGCTGGGTTAGATGTCTTCCAGGATCACAGGACTCAGTCCGAGCTGGAATCGAAGTTCCCAGGCATGTGCAAGGCACCACAGCCTCCAACGCATTGGAAGGCTTTTTTCTTTTTTTCCCTAATTATCCATGTATTAGTTACTTCCCCTTTGCTATGACAAAACCAGCTTAAGAAAGAGTTTCTTCTTATTTTCAGCTGGGGGAGACAGCCCATCATGGCAGGGAAGGTGGGGCAGCAGGAACGTGAAGTCGATGGTCGCGTTTCATTCAGTCGGGAAGCAGAGAGCAATTCCGCCAATGCATAGCTCCCTTTCTGCTGACTGTGTCCGGGGCCCAGTCCACGGAACACAGCCACCTACAGCTAGTATAGATCTTCCACCTCAAGTGACTCAATCTGGAAACACCTCTACAGACATGCCGGAGGTTAATCTCAGTGACCCCAGCCCCGGTCAAGTTGACAGTGAACTGGAACCATGTTTTCACATCCCCCACCTAGGCTAATTACCCTCACCGTCCTCCAGGCCTGGGACGCTTCTTAGGTGAAGTCTGGTATTCTGCCTCTCTCCTCACCCTCTCGGCTCTATGTTTCTGCTTCTGTTCACCACTGGCCGTCCTTGTAGATGATAGTTATGTGGCTTTGACCATGTAACCCCTCTCTGCCCCATTTTATTATCTGTTGTTAAAATCATGAAAGTTTGGTACTCAGAGTTTTCTAGAGGGTTGGATGAGAATGGACCCCAGAGCAACTGTTTCCTGACCCCACTGCCCTTACAGTGATCCTGGCAGGGGCGCCTCCAGGCCGGTCCATTACTCTACAAACTCACAGAGGGGGGAAGGGCAGGACCACAGGTGGCTTGTCTGTATCTTCCTGGGACCAGCCTGGGGACCTGTGACCCCCCAGACCATATATTCCACTTGTGAGTAATTGCTGAGCACTGCTGTAAAACCAGTAATAGAGTCTAGATTAGGATAAACACAGTCAAGGAGCTGCGGAGACAAGGCGGACACTGACTTGCCTGAGAAGAGTAGGGTAGAGGGTCATAGACCTTGGGCTGAGGTCCTGTGCATCCAGCGAGTCAAGGAGGAAGCTACAGGCTGATCTTGTTAAATCCTATTATTCCAGACCTCTCACAGGCAGTGGAGATGGACTGAGTTCTCCCCTTGACCCTCACAAAGTAGCACTTAAGGACGAAGGTACAGTTCCTGAGGGAAAAAAAATCCCGCTAGAATTAAGCTTAGGTCCAATATTCTCACTTTTCAAGGAAGACCCTCATCCACTGTCCACCTTGCCTCTGCCCTGTCTTGTAAGGTAAGGACTTCCGGCCAGCATCAATTCATTCATTGGGCTCCAAAGTATTTTTAGCTCTGGGCAGCCAGGCCTGGTGGATGACTGGCAGCAGGCGGAGCCTTCCATGTTGCTCCTGGCTCAGCATTAGAGGTGGCTGGGCAGAGGGTGGAGGCCCATGCATACCTGGTATCCTGGTCCACAGCTGCCTCATTGTCCCTAGGGGAGGAGCTGGGTTTCTGCCTCTGCCACTGACCTGAGGCTGGGAGCATTCTTTCCTGTTGATTCATCCTAGGGTATGTTTTGGGCCCAGGTCGGTTGGGGCAGGGCCACTGCAGGGGACATGTTAGACATGAACAGTCAGGGGTGGACCCAGGTCTCTGGCAACATGGTCAGGGTGATTGGGTTGTCACATGCCATCTTGGCCCTTATTACCTCTGCCTTCAGGTCACGTTTATTTGCACACTCTCCCTCTCCAGACTGGGATAGCCCCCCTGCCAGCGTCTAGCACTTCAGCCTTTTTTCTAGCACATAGGGGAAAATCAACAGAGGGGCCTGAATGAAGAAACCATTAGGATACATGGCAATATGAGGCAAGTGGGGTGGGGGTGGGGGGCGATGTCGCTCACCACTCACTGCTCTGAGACCAGAGAGGAAGCTGAAAACTTTAGCTAATTTCACAAGTGAGATTCTCAAGGAGCTGAAGGGACCAAGACTAGAAGCCTGAGGCCTGGAGCCTGGCTGCCACTTCATTCCATAGCCTCTCATTCCCCTCAATCCTCCATTGTCCCCACCCCTTCAAACCTGGCAAGGACCAGGGACATCCTAGCTAAGTACCGGAAGTCTTAAGTTCTCCACTGTGAGGTTTATGACTCTGGGAAGCAATCCTGTCTCCTGGGACTGAACTTCTCAGTGGGCAGAGTACAGTTTTGCTCTCAGGCCGCCTTTAGGAAACCTTGGGGACCAGGTCACACGAAGGCTGCCCCCTGCCACTCAAGCCGCAGCACCCTACTTCTGAAAGGGGAGGGGGGCCCACCCCACAAAGGCCGCCTGCATTGTCCTGAATAAGCAGCCCACGAGATGCAGATCTAAGATTGCGGGGCGCTCAGCTCCACGAGGTCAATGGGACACAGCCCTGATCTCCCGTTAGACAGAGGAGAAAACCGCGCCTGCAGAGGGTCTAGAAGACCTGATCCATGTCACCCGATGCTGCCCGCGTCCTGCGTGCGTCTCCTGGGACTCTGTCAACCCCGTGCTCCCCGCAGCGCCCGGGACTTCCCAACTTGGCCCCGTCCCGAGCTGCGCGCCTGGCTGAAGGCCGGCCGGGCGGGGCTGCCCGTGCACACAGGCGCGCCCGGGGCGGGGCCTGCGACCTCCCCCGGGGGAAGGCCCGGACTTGGGGCGGGAGGCTGGCGGATAAAAAGCCCCCAGGGCGCCCAAGAGGCCCGTTAGTGCAGCCCAGCCTCGGCACCGGCCCAGCCCTGACCTCGGATCTAGCCGGTGAGCTCCTGCCTGTTGCGATCTCCTGTCTGCCTCTTGCTGTCTGTCCTTTTCTTCTGTCTTTCGTGGGTGGGCCGGCCTCTGAGGGTTCTAGGGGCTCTGAGGGATGGGGGAAATCCCATGGAGAAGTCAGCCCAGCCCCTGGTGGGTCACAACCTGCTTCCCCACTGGACAAGTGCCCATGTTAGGGGAGTTGGTTCAAGGCTGAATGAGTGGAGAGCTCTGGCCCTCAAGAGTCTGCCTGTTGGGTTTGTGACCACACTGTGTGTAACCATTTCTCACCCTGCAAGAATGCTGGAGACAAAGTAAAATAGAACTAGATGTCTTTCCTGAGATTCGGGGTACTAAGCGTTGGGGCATAGCTGCCCCCCCCCCCCGTACTACCAACACAGAACTGACTTCTGGAGATGAGGTCAAAGAGGGTACGGAGGCAGAGGACTTCAAACCCCACTTTCCCCCAGCCCTATATAGGTGGGGGCCCATTTGCAGGCTCTGCTCTAACCACAGGAATGATGCCCCACGGTGCAGGGCCTAGATCAAAGACCTAGAGAGCTACAGAAAAAAGGATTAGGAGTGGTCCACAGCTAGGGGTCACAGGATAGCCCCCCAGCCCCAAGCTCCCACCCCCCCAACCCCACCCGCCCTGCTCTAGGAATCTTGGGCAGTCACTCTTCCAGCCCAGCCCTCCCTCCTTGGCCAGTCCAGGTGGTTGCCTGTGTCTTCAGACTTCACACCACTGCCCTGAGTCATAGCCAGAGACAAGGTAGAGTTCCAGTCTCCCTCCCCCACCCAACATCAATCACCTTGTGAGCCAGGCTTGTAGCCAGGTGGCCTGCTTGAATTCTGGCCAGTCTGGCTATTTCATTTCTCGGGGCCTGACCTTTCCATCTGTGAAATGGAGAGGCCCATTCAGACATGTTCCTATCCTGTCCCCCTGCCCCTCATCCATTCCCTTCTCCCCTGGGAATTCCTTCTCCGAGGCCCCAATTCTCCGGTGCTCAGTTCTGTGAGAACAAATAGGAAGGTAGGATACTGGGAGGCCTTTCTGGAGGAAGTAGCTTTTGAGCTGGGTGTTGAAGTGTGTGTAGGAGTCTAACAGTCTGAGTAGCATGAGCAATGGGCCCTGGCAGATAAAGGCTCTGTCTTGGGAATGACAGTGAGAAGGGCTTGGTGTGAGCAGAAGTTCTGGGAACCTGGAGTGGGCAGGAAGTATGCAAGGGACCTTTCCAGGCTCTGCCTCCTGGCAGCTTGAAAGGCACTGTCCTAGCTTAGGGCCCAGGGTCTTGCAGCAGAAGTCCGCCCCCCACCCTCCCAACCCCATTCCCATCCCCACCCCCATCTCCCACCCTTTTCCAGGCAAGGAGCCTGAAAGCCTGTGCCTTCTGAGGAGATCTCCTCCATGCAGTGGAGACATTAGCTACAGTTACAAAGCAGAACAGCCCAGCCTGTCAGAGACCCCAACAACCTGTTACACCCTAGGACCACTTCCCATTTAACATGTGTGCAGACTGAGACACTAAGAGAGGAAACCTGGACTCTTGACATGGTCACCGATGGTAGTTCCCTGACCCTTAGCAGGAATGGTATAGTGTTACCTCTCAGCTCAGACTCAGTGACCCCAGGCACCCTTCAGAGGAGCACAGAAGAGAAAGGGGCATGTGGAAAGTGTCAGAGAGCACTCTGGTGACAATTAGCTAGGATCCCCCAGGGCCCCAAGTGTGGAGTGACACCAGGTCAGGATTGTCATCTGGGAGAAAGTGCAGCAGAGCCAGTGGAAAGAGTGGGCCTAACCTCAGTGTGGCAGATGGGGTGGGGTCTGGCCTTGTAGTGTAGGCAGAAGGGACAGGGGTAAGTCTAGGGACCCACAGTTGGACAGTGGAGACCAACAGTTGTACCAAGCTGCCGAAGTGATATTGATGTTTCATTTCTGCAAGTTACTCTTTGTAGAGACTGGCACGTCCCTATTGATTTGGTAGGTATAGATGTTGCCACCTCCATTTCACTGAGGTACAAAGTTGTTTCCCATTACCTAGGCTAGTAGGGAAGTGGAATTTGAACCCAGGCAGTCTAAGTCCGCCAGAAAGCCCTCCCACATGGCAAGTCCAATGTTGTGGCACCTCCCACACAGGCAACCACAGATGGTTCAGAGTGCCACATTCACATTTGGCATCATTCTGGGCACTGCGATGCAGCAAGAAGTCCTCATTTCTATGGAGCGTCTTTCCCCAAGGCCATCTGGTATACGTCTATTCCCTTTCATCCAGCTTTGCACTGATCAAGGCCATGGGGTTGGAGGCAGCACTGGGTCCCAGGGGAATAAGGAGTGACTCTCAGCTGGATACCAACCTTGGGGAGTGGAGTGGCAGAGCCTGAGACTTTCTCTTCTCTGGCTGATGAACTGTGAACTTCTCCATGAGAAGGGTTGCCAGGTAGCTAAGGGTGAAGTTCAACTCTCAACCTTCCTGCCTTGACCTCCCAAGTGCTGAAATTATGTGCAGATGCTCCCATTGCTGGCTGACCTGTTACACCTTTAAAGAGCTTTCTCATGTCCCTGTCCACGTGTAGTGAGGGTAGAGAGTAGTGTTTAATGACTCCAGGTGCCTCGACACCTGGCCTAACTGATAATTCCCAAGAGGCCAGCTGCACTGGCTTGTCCTGTAATCTTGGAGTTGGGAGGCAGAGGCAGGAGGGTCCCAAAACTCAAAGTCAGCTCTAGCTCTATAACAAGATCCTGTTTTGTTTTGATTTTTTGTTTTATTTTGTTTTTTTTTTAATCACTCAAAATAACACATGCATTGGTATCAGTCTTCCCCATCCACTCCTAGGGTGACCTCCAGAGCCAGGGTGGAGGAGTGTCAGCAGTGGGTGGCCTCAGGGGACTCTAGTAGCTCTGCTCAGGCATGGCTCATCTCTGTGCCCTGCCTTGCCCTGCCCACCAGCCCCAGGACTAAAGTTGTTAAAGCTCACAGGGCTCCAGCGCAGTCCTCCCTTAATTGTATGTGTCTCAGCCTGAACCTGCCGAGGGCTTCTCATTCAGATACGATGAAGGGAAAGTGTACATGGTCCTCCATCATCTGGGACCTGCCTACCCCGCTCCCTTCCCTTTCACATCTCCAGCAGTATTGGGAAATGAGTACTTCCTGCTCTGCTCCTGCATAAACTCTTTTCTCTTCTCCCTTTACCTGCCCAGTCCTCTCTAGCTGAAATAGCCCCCTTCCAGCCCCAGAGAATACTTATTCACCCAACAAGACTCAGGTTAACCAGTTTTCTCTCCCCTCTCCCCTCCCCGCCCCTCTCTCTCTGGTTAGATGGTTTTCTCACATGGTTCACCATGTAACAGGCTGACCTTGGACACTTGATCCTCCTCCTGCCTCTATCTCCCAAGTACTGGAATTATATGTGGAAGCCACCATGCCCAATTTATACATCTCTTCTTTAAAAGTCTCCCCCAATCTTACATCTCTGTGTGAAGTGAAGGCGAGGAGTATATTTAATGTCTCTACTTTCCTGTCCCTACACCTGGCTTAATAAGTGGACCAGTGAGAATCCCTCCCAAAGTTGTAACTAATGCATGAACCATACAGCTTCATGGTCTGGGCTGTGGCTAGAGGGACATGCCACCCAGGATGGAGGAGATGAAATTTGGCTCAACCTTCTTACCTTGGAAATAAGAGACTTGGCC
This sequence comes from Micromys minutus, assembly GCF_963924665.1. NCBI lineage: Eukaryota > Metazoa > Chordata > Mammalia > Rodentia > Muridae > Micromys > Micromys minutus. The sequence continues at coordinate 18,139,187 of NC_137971.1, forward strand.
AGGCCACACAGCAGTAGTGGAAGGACCCTATTGCCCTGAATAGTCCTTCCCACCCCAGAATTCATGCACCTCCCTTTACTTGGGGTGCTGGGAACAGCAGAGGCCAGACAATGAATGACATTATGGCTGGGCCAATGTTTCTAACCTGAAGGGACTCCTGGAGGATCCAGGTACTGCTTTTGGTAAGTGGGCCTTTCTTCTTCCTGTCTTCTCTCCTTGGGTAGAGGTGGTAATCACCACTGGTTCCTTCCCCAGGTGCCCCGAAGTCACCATGATGTGGCCCCCACCACCGGCCTTCTCTCTGTTCCTGCTACTGCTGCTAAGCCAAACCCCTTCCAGCAGGCCACAGCCATCAGGCACCAAGAAGCTCAGGCTTGTGGGTCCAGCGAACAGGCCAGAGGAGGGCCGCTTGGAGGTGCTACACCAGGGCCAGTGGGGTACGGTGTGTGATGATGACTTTGCACTCCAGGAGGCTACAGTGGCCTGCAGACAACTGGGCTTTGAGTCAGCCTTGACCTGGGCACACAGTGCCAAGTATGGCCAAGGAGAGGGTGAGTGACCACGACACACAGCCACACAGGATGCAAAGACACGGGAGCCAGCTTCTTTCTCTTAGGGTGGGGCTCACTGAAGCTCCAACAGAACTTTCTAGAAGCCTACCCAACCTTTCGTGACCAGGTCAAATGGCCTCTTGGAGGCACTTCCTGAGTGTAGCTGCAGATGACCTCTGCTCTGACCTTCCCATTCTCCCTGGGATGAGGTCACCAGCCTCCCCATTGTGATTTACACACAGTGGGTAGATACTTGGGAAGAAACTGATGGATAGAACGGTAGACTGATGGACTAGTGATCAGTCACTAGATCTACCTGCCACTTTCCAGAAACAGTTCCTGTGGACCTGACACCAAGAGGAAGAAGTGGGCAGGGGTACAGATACTAAGACCCCAGAGAATAGACTCCCTTCCTTTCCCTTGCTCCTCCATGTGTCACGCCAGAGAGAAAGTGGTCTCTCTCCTCACCCCTGAGCTCATCTTCCCTCCCCCACAGGCCCCATCTGGCTAGACAATGTTCGTTGTTTGGGCACCGAGAACAGCCTAGATCAGTGTGGCTCTAACGGCTGGGGTGTCAGTGATTGCAGACACTCAGAAGACGTTGGGGTGGTGTGCCATCCACAGCGCCAGCATGGATATCACTCTGAGAAGGTCTCCAATGCCCTCGGGCCCCAGGTGAGGTGGTTGTCCAGGTCCTTTCCTGAGCTGAGGGCTAGATGTGGCAGACAGCCCCCTGCAGAGTGAACCTGGAGGAAGGAGAAGCTATTCATGTACAGCCAGTCAGGACACCAGTCGCTAGGCTTGGTGGGACCTCAGAAGCTACTCCCCATGAAGGAGGCAGACGTGGGACTAAGGGGCTGCTTCAGCCACAAGGCTTGGCCACAATTGCTGCCTCTTCCTAGCACAAACAAACCCAAGCTAAAAACAGCTCAAGCCAAACAACAGCAATGGGCAGGGCAGGGTGCTGGCTCCCACCCTCTGCTCGCCAGGCAGCCTCTGCCTGAGGACAGTTAGCCCGGGCACACTGGATCTGCAATGAGCCACCTTGGGGTGCTCCACACTGAAAGTCACCCAGGAATAGGGGTGGTGGGTCCCGAGGAACCAAGGAAATGGGTTGGTCTCAAGCAACTGTTCTTGCCCATTTCAGTTCTTTTCAGGTGGTACAAAGAAGACCCCTCCATGCCCAGCAAACACCCTCGTCCTCCAAGGGTTCCTATTCTGTTCTCAGTTTGATAGATCCAAGGATGGAAAGGGTGTAGACAAATCAAGATTTTGGCTTCCATTTTCCCTATAGCCTTCAGCAAATGCCTCCAAATGGCCTAACAATAAGGGGCAGGAAGGGAATTGTAAGCCTGGATTTCTCTGGAGAATCTGCAGTGGTCTCCAGGAGGCCCAGGACCCCAGCAGCCTGGCCTCTGGTGAAATGATTCTATCTATGCCTTGCAGGGCCGGCGGCTAGAAGAGGTGCGGCTCAAACCCATCCTCGCCAGCGCCAAAAGGCACAGCCCAGTGACTGAGGGGGCCGTGGAAGTACGGTACGAGGGCCACTGGAGGCAGGTGTGTGACCAGGGATGGACCATGAACAACAGCAGGGTTGTGTGCGGGATGCTGGGCTTTCCCAGCCAGGCACCTGTCAACAGCCACTACTACAGGTAGGAGGGGTAGGACTGCCAAGTTGGACCTGTGTGTTTATGTGTTGTGTGTACATGTATATGTGTGTGTGTGTGTGTGTGTGTGTGTGTGTGTGTGTGCATGATGGTTGCATGTATGTGTGTACTTGTGCATGCACATGCATGCGCAGTCAAAACCTTGTTGAAGGGTTTGGTGAGATTCTGGAGGAACACATTTCTGTTCAGTTGCTTTCCTCATATACCACCGTCAGTTCTTTCTATTGGGTTGGCAAGCATGAGGTTTACTTTCTGACCACTTCTAGATGATTCTCAGGACCTTGTAGTTCCTACAGTGTGACCCATCCTGGGCTTGGCTCCATCAGGAACTAGCTCTAGACCTTGGTTGGGGTACATGGTCCTCAGCCACCCTCTGTGGCAACTCCATGCTGTCCAGGGAACTCCTGCTCTGACCCAAGCTGGACTATGATTGGGTTGCGTGCAAGCTAGACCTGGGGTGGGGAGTTTGGGTAAAGGAGACATAGATACTCTCAGAAATGAGACCAAACGGCCACAGAAGATTTCATCAGAGCCATAACAAACACCACAACCCCGGTCCCACCAGCAGTGTCAGTGACAGACTCGTACGTTTCTCTAGATATCTCAAGGCACCTCTAAGTCACCTAGCCTGCCCCATCCCCACTGGGTTGCCACACATCTTCTAGGCAGTTGCAAGTCCCTTGCCTCTGGCTTAGAGGACTCTGGTTCTGAATAAGGAGTAAGGTGGTGGGCAGTCATGTGACGCTGTCTGTGGGGATGAAGGGGACTCCGTCCCCTGGCTCCTCGATACCTAGTAATTGCAAATCAGGCCTCCATGACGGCCTGGGTGGCAGTCCCCCACCTCCCAATAAAGCTCTTGACTTCCACTGTTCCCAGGGGACCTTTCCCAAGTCTCTTCTCTCAGGGACCCCCTAAAGGATCCCTTCATCCTAACATAGGGGTTCGGGGGAGGGCAAGAATGAATTGCTTACTCCAGTGCAGCGAGACTTCAGGGTGAGCTGAGGGACCTTGCTTGCCTTCCCCATGAAGTGAAAGAGCGGCCAGCACTATGTGTGGGGTAGACATCCCATCAGGCTGCTGCCCGTCTCGGTGCGGAAGAGCTGGGAAAATGTCTATAAGCTATGATGTCTGAACGGAGGTTGGGGGCAAGGAGAGTTCTCACACCCCTCCACCCTCTCTATCTTCTTTGTCACAGAAAAGTCTGGAATCTGAAGATGAAGGATCCCAAGTCTAGGTGAGGAGTGGTATGCAGGCAAAGGGGTATGACATGAACTGTTCCCTCTCCTCCTCTTATCCCTTTTCCCCTTTTCATTTCCTTCCCCCTTTGTCCCCTGAGCTCCCTCATTCCCACCCAAACCCTCCTCCACCCATATTTTCTTGTCTTCCAGGCTCAACAGCCTGACAAAAAAGAATTCCTTCTGGATTCACCGGGTTGACTGTCTGGGGACAGAGCCCCACTTGGCCAAGTGCCAGGTACAGGTGGCTCCAGGAAGAGGCAAGCTTCGGCCAGCCTGTCCAGGAGGCATGCATGCTGTGGTCAGCTGTGTGGCAGGCCCCCACTTTCAACGACAGAAACCAAAGCCAAAACGCAAGGAGTCCCGTGCAGAGGTCAGTCCCAGGGCCCTGACCAATCTGCTGGTGCAGGTCCTACACTGCAGTACCCCTGCCCATGAGGTAGAGGAGAGGGGAAACATGGAAGGAGAAGCTGGGCTCCTTGGGTTTGTTTTTTTTTTTTTTTTTTTTTTTTTTTTCTCGTTTTTGGGAGGTCATTTATCATCCTCCCATAGATGGAAGGTTGACATCATCTGCCGTGGATAGAAGGCAACCGTGAAAAGAGTAATTAAATTGTAGCTGCAACCCATTGAGGGTGAAGGCACTGAACCCGAGCCTGGTATTATGTTTAAAAAAGTAGGTGAGAGAGTGCTAGTGTGCCCTGCCCCCACAACACACACACACACACACACACACACACACACACACACACACACACACACACACACACCATCCCCTCCCCCATGCCAGTGAAGAAGAAAGGGACAATTGTGGGAAGCCAAAGGCAGAATTGGAAACTGGGCCTTGCCTCTGGCCAGTGAAGCTTACAGAAGCCCCGCCCTGAGGTCCACCCCTGAAGCCAGTTCTCTCCCCTTCATAGGAGCTGAAAGTGCGCCTGCGCTCTGGGGCTCAGGTGGGCGAGGGCCGTGTGGAAGTGCTCATGAACCGCCAGTGGGGCACAGTCTGTGACCACAGGTGGAACCTCATCTCAGCCAGCGTTGTGTGTCGCCAGCTTGGCTTTGGTTCTGCCCGGGAGGCCCTTTTTGGGGCTCAATTGGGCCAAGGTGAGCAAGGATGTCCGGGATATGTAAGAGGACCCATGTACCACTAGTTTCTCTACGAAACCCAGAAGAGGATGTTCCCTCCCTCCCCGGGGAGGGGAAGTCACAGATGTGGTTCACAGAGGAGCCTCACACAGTGCACTCTTCCCTGCAGGGCTAGGGCCCATCCACCTGAGTGAGGTACGCTGCAGGGGGTATGAGCGGACCCTTGGTGACTGCCTTGCTCTGGAAGGGTCCCAGAATGGTTGTCAACATGCAAATGATGCTGCTGTCAGGTGCAACATCCCTGACATGGGCTTCCAGAACAAGGTAGGTTTAGGTTTGAATGTCCTCAGGCAGGGGTGTAGGCCTGAAGAGCTCCCTTCTCTCTGTGACCTGGTCCCACAGATGGCAGAGGGGCATGGGGCTTCACTGGTATACATACTGGCCCGCACACCAGGTCCTGAGAAAAGCTGAGAAAGCAAGTGCCTCAAGCCAGGACTAACAGTGCTGGGGAGTAGCTCTGGGGATGGTGGGCAAGTTGCTGGCATCTTGGAAAATGGTAATGACTCTCTAATGGGATGACAGTCAACAAGGAGGAAGACACAAATGTTCTTGGCAAACTGAGTCACTGCTAATAGTGGGAGAGGCTAGGCAGGAGGAGGGCAAGGTCCGGGGCAGAAGCTCTTGCCACAGACAGATTTTTCTAGCAGGCGGAGACATCACACACTAGCTAATGATCTAAGCCCATATTGTAAGCGTCAGAGGCGGAGTGCCTGGCAGGCCTCCCAGATTGCAACCCTGACTTCTCCCCTTACTCGAACCTCTGACCATTACAGGTGCGCTTGGCTGGTGGGCGCAACGCCGAAGAGGGAGTGGTGGAGGTGCAGGTGGAGGTGAATGGGGTCCCACGCTGGGGGACCGTATGCAGTGACCACTGGGGGCTCACTGAAGCCATGGTGACTTGTCGGCAGCTTGGTCTGGGATTTGCCAACTTTGCTATCAAGGTAGGTCCCAGATTGGTTCCTTTTCTACGGCCATAGCCTCCTGGGCTGGCAGGACTAGAATTTTTGCCAGAGCTTTTGGCCATCCATCCATCTATCCATCCACCCATCCATTTGGCACTTAGAGTGAAGCTCATAGGTTGTCACCAACTGGCTGATGAGCACAGCCGAGGGAAGGCTGCTGAAATGACCTGGTATATGGTTTCATCTGAAGGAACCATGATTTGAAGCTAGCTAGGTACGGAGGAAGAAGGAACAGCTCATGCAAGGGCTTGTGGCCAGCGGAAGTTTGACTCAGTCAAGGAAGCATGGAGCCGGGGTGTGGCCTTGTGCTCTCCAGGGAGAGGGTAAAGGAGGGAGGAGGCAGGGACAAAATTGCTACCTGTGGGCACCCAACAGGCCTGCTAGGCTGTGCAAGAGCAGACTTCATTCAAGAGGCTGAGGCTCTGCCCTGGTTGGGATGTGAGGAGCAGGTAGGAATGGGAGGAGGGTTTTACCCTACCTAATGTGGGAATGAGGGGCCAGGCTTGTCCCTCTCAAACAGCAGAGCCACCTTCTTGGACATGGATGGGATGGTGACACAGGGCACTGGGGCAGTAGGGTACTGGGGCAGTAGGGCATTGTCCCAGTTACATTAAAAAAAAAAAAAAACCCTTAATGTCAGAGGGGTCCAAATGTGATAGGTCTGCCCACCAGGCAGGGCTCTCGTCTGTGGAGATTTTAAGGTCTAGTACTGGACTGGTCTGATGGGGACGCAGGATGGAGGTATGAGAACAGCTCTGATGGGATGTACTGTCTTCCCAGGACACCTGGTACTGGCAGGGGACACCAGAAGCCAAAGAAGTGGTGATGAGTGGAGTTCGCTGCTCAGGCACAGAGATGGCCCTGCAGCAGTGTCAGAGGCATGGGCCTGTGCACTGTTCCCACGGCTCGGGACGCTTCTCGGCCGGCGTTGCCTGCATGAACAGTGAGTGTTGGACGGGTGGGTGGTGGATCCAGGGAGCAGACACAGGAGCTGGAGGCTGTCTGTCATGGCCAGATGCAAAGCCTGCCCTGCCCAGCTCCCTCACGGAGTTATTGTGAGAACTGAGTAAAGCACAAGGAGCTAGACGGTGGCTCTGCAAGCCAAGGATCATGACCAAGTTTTAAAAAGAGTGAACAGAATAGAAAATGTGGCAGGTGGTCTACTGTGTTTGGGAAAGGTAATGGCTTCTCCCAGAACTGTGTGTGTGCAGAGTTACAACATAGGATTGATTTGTTACTGTTTGTGGAGAGTACTTTGAAGTACACGGTGGAGGATACACAGATGTGAGCCACACCAGAGCCTAAGGCCAAGCTGCGGGTTCCCTTCCAAGTCATGGAGTTTACCCAAAATACTTAAGGACACGACTGGTTTGTGGCAAGAAATTGCCCCACAGACCCAGATTCTCAGGGTGGCAGCATCTGTTAAGACATTGACCAGCAAGGCCTGAGCCAAGATAATTACATGCAGTCCAAAGGCTGCAGGCTGGCACCAACCCCAGAGGCCACTTGACCTTCTTCCCAGCCACTCTCCAACCTGTCAGGGAGCCCTCTGTGTAGCACACTCTGAGGAGAGCCTTCTTATGAGAGGCCCACCCTTCTTACCCTCCCCTGAAGAGAGGATGTCTATGATAACCTCTGCAGCCAGGCCTCACAGCATGCTGGTTGCTTGGCAACCTTGGACTTTAACCACTTCCAGTGTAGCCGTCAAAACAAGCACATCTGGTGCCAGCAGCCGGGCAGGTGGCTGACCAACAGCCTTGCCCACCTCTCTTGACTTCCCTCACATTTCCTTTCTCCCCTCAGTTCCTCTGCAAGCTTTTCTTTCCTTTAGGAGCTCTGTCAGACACTGGCCATATCCTGGCTCTCTCCAAGAGGAGCTGCAGAAATCTCGAGTGCATGTTTAGTGACATGCCAGGCATCATGTAGCACAGTGCACATCAAAGCGAGCCAATGGAACCAGCCAGTGTTCCCGTCTACTCTCAGCACACACACCTAAACCCCAAACACCCACGAGAAGGGCCCCTTTTCTCTTTTGAGGTTACATGGCAACAGCAATGGATCGATGCAAACTACTTCTGACCCTCGAAGGGCAGAGATGGTAGAGGCTTCAGAAGAGAGCCCCTTAAAGGCGAGGAAAGAGGCTGGGCTGACACTGAGACATAGGAACAATGGATTTTGTTTAAATTGCTGTTGTTGTGTGTCTGTCTGTAACTTTTTGGGACTCAGGTCTCTCCTTTCACACGGAGTACAATAGCTGAACTCAGGTTGCCAGGTTTGCATGCCCTTTCCCTGGCTGCTCCCCCTTGCTGACCTCAGGCTGGATTTCAGCATGCTGAGGCATGCAGTGGAGATAGCCTGATGTCTGAGGAATGACAGCACGGGACACCGTGGAAAGGAACAGCTAGAATGGACCATCCAGAGGGAGCAAGGCCCAGAGCTCAGCGGACTGAACAGCACGGCTGAGGGGCAGGCTCCAACTACCTCCTTCCATTTTCCTTTCCTGTCCTCTCCCTTCGGCTTAACAGACACTCAGAGACTGAGGCCCAGGGAAGGCAGAGGGTTGGCTGAAATAACCAAGTCAGGTATTAGCAAAGCCTTTGAGAGGTTTTTACCCACTAAGCTACACAAAGGCCCTTTGTGAGATGAAAAGCATTCTACAAAAGAAATACAGCTTCTATTCATTTCCTGTTTACCGAAGGCCAGACAATGCTCTAAGCATATCACAGATACTACTTATTAATATCGCCAGTATGATTCCCACCTTGTAGACAACAAAAAAGTGAGGGACACAAAAACATTATGAAGTCACAGAGCTGGGACCATGAGCTCCAGTCAAGAATGAATGCTGGCTCCAGGAGGAAGTGATAGGCTGTTCCCTGTCACTGGACTCACATCTTTGAACTCAGTTGCCTTTCCTGTGTTCTTTTGGTAGCCTGGGAGGAAGCCTGGGCTTATGTCGGAGAGCAAGCACTGCCTTCTCACCCCCGCCCCCCACCGTCCCCCTTGTCCCCCAGGTGCTCCAGACCTTGTGATGAATGCCCAGCTGGTACAAGAGACTGCCTACTTGGAGGATCGTCCACTCAGCATGCTGTACTGTGCTCATGAGGAAAACTGCCTGTCCAAGTCCGCTGACCACATGGACTGGCCCTACGGACACCGGCGCCTGCTGCGCTTCTCCTCACAGATCTACAACCTCGGCCGAGCTGACTTCCGTCCTAAGGCTGGACGCCACAGCTGGATTTGGCACCAGTGCCACAGGTTAGTATCTGCTCACACTTGGCTCTAGAGGGTTAGGGACCAAACAGTTTGGCTTCCCCTGGTCTCTGGCAAACCCTGGTAAGTCTGCCTTTCTAGACACTTGGCTGGGCCTGCCCCCCAGGAGGCAACAAGGGGATCCCTGGAGTACCTATCTGCCCCCCTATAAACTTTTGATATATCCTTGTAAATGGTGCTTATGAAGCCAGTTGTGCATGATTACCAGTGGTTGGTCTCTGCTAGCATAGTTTTACACTTTTCCTATACCGGACCTTAGCTAGCCACTGTCAAGTAAAGTGGGGACTCCAGAAATGTGGAGACCCAAAACAGGATGCTTGCTCAGCAGAAAAG